>NW_018165000.1:414920-426213 GCF_001263595.1 Phalaenopsis equestris | reverse complement strand
AAATGAAAGTATGGAACTCATTAAGTTGAGTTTAGTAAATTCATTTGGACTAAGTGAATCCAATTAAAAATAGTAGTATCGGAATGAGAGAATCATAGGATCCTAACCGGTGTCGCTCTAAAAAACTTTAACATGCCCCATAACATTTAAAGAACAACAATCATAGGAACATCTGATTTGACACCATAACTTGACACACTAGAAAACTTGATTTTTTGATTTTGCCGCAACGAGGAGCTTGGAGCTAGCACTGTGGGCAGCACGACCATCTTCAAGAGCAAAACCAGCTACATTAGCTAAACCAATTTCTTTCCTTAGAATTAAACAACCACACCATAGGACTTCAAGGTAGTTTGTTTATGCAACATAAATCTTCACCTCATCTTTAGGCATGTGTACAGCTCTGTTGTACAATATAAGCCCTAATTCATCTTAGGATTTCAAGGTTGTCGTTCATCACGACCTAAATTCTCACATCTTTTAGGCTATTTTCGTGATCGTTTCACATAAGTTGGTAGGATGTAACATTTAAATAATCTTTCTCTCGAAACTAAAGCCAAACTATAGGATAGCTTGGGAAGTCGCTGAGGTTCCCCTCAAGATCTGTGACATCCCCTAGTTCTTCTTCCTTTGGATTCCATAATAAATGTTACAAATTTGAGTCATTTCCCTTTCACACCTCTTTATCCGATCTTTTGAAAAGTCGTATCTCTTTGAACTCCTTGAAGACAATATCCCTTGATTTTTATCGAGAGTTTTCTTAGGTGACTTCGGTTATCTAAGATGTAATTAAATAAAGGGGTTTGCTCTTATATGAAACTTTTAAAAAATCAGTTTAAAATAAACCCTATTTAATTCTTCGTATTAAAAAGGAGAACTTGTCGGCAAATAAATAAAATGGTTTTGTAGATCAAACGAATGTCATATATTTCTTAGTTTATTTGATTGACCCTCACCCTCAAGTATTGTGTTTATCTTTCGGGATAGATACATGACTTGAAGTGTAGTTCTTTTTCATTTAAATTATGAAATATATAAATTAAAATGTCCTTTTGAAGCGGGCCAAGGGAATTCGATTCCGGTGACCGACAGCTTCCAACGGGCGACTCATGCAACCAAAAATAGTGTCGACAACTCCTGGCGACTCCGCTGCGGACAAGCTTTTCTCTCCATTTAAATCATAAAGTATTACATTCATATATCGGTAATGTGTTCATGTCCTTTATGAGCCAAATTACCCTTCCTCATTGGCATGCTTTTCCCATTTCTGTTTTGGGAAAGTACGATCAACTCTTTGGACTTCAGGACCGTTTGTTCAATTATCTTTGAACAAAGAGGTTTAGGAGGCCCTTAAGGACTTTGTTAATCTTCATGTGGGGTCAGACCCCCAATAGGTGTGCGGTGGAATAGTTCCACCTATGCATTGTGCGTTGATAATTTGGTCCTGCAATGGTTCCTAAACACTCCACATCTCCTTTTTTAGTATGATTTGCTTTTTTGCAAATTAAATTGGATTGTGTCGTGCTGCTCGCGCTTTAAAATTTTCTTATATTAATCAAATTTTTCTACTATTAAACTACTTTTACTAAAATTTTAAAATCCTCTCAAATTAAATAAAAACTTACCTGGTCTACAGATCGACCTCTGTTAATTTTAGTGCTCACACTAATATTACAAGGTATTGGCAAAATAGCTAACCCTAGAACTTTTTTTTTAAAGCTACTGCAATGGCATGCCCAATGCTAACTTTTTCCTGCAACCTATCGACGAGCTGCAACGCCCGCAATGTCATTCCCACCATCAAATTTGAAGTCGAATTTGAAGATCTCAAGGTCATCCACAAGAAAATTCGTCGTGATGAAAATCACTGCTCCAGAAGTGCAGGAGTCGTCTGCTGATTTTATCCTGAACTACCTTCCAGACTTTTCTTATTATAAGAAGGTCAATACTACTCTCCTCACAACACCTACTGAGCCTATTGTTCCAGTTGCTGCTAAGGGAAAAGAAGTTATGATCATTGAAGACCCGACTGAAGGGTTAGCTATCCTGTTTTCATTATTTAAAATCGGATCAAGTTTGAAGACAACCCCTCTAACCCGAGCCCAAAGGAGAAACCACAATAGGAAGGTTCGGAGGGCTACTAAAGCCCAGACTCCTAAAGAGGTACTTGTTGATGAATATCCTCACTAGAATGATTTAGGATTACCGGAGACTTATCCACTTCTGCAAGGAATTAGATTCCACCTTTAATGGATACCAATGGGTATGAGAGTATCCAGAAGATCGCCGCTACATTACCGTCACTTCATGAACATAGTGTGGAGAGAAAGAAGTCTATTCCTTTCACTCGAGTCGGTTCAGTTTTCAAGAGGCTAGCTACCAAAGAAGGCTATTCAGTTAGTGAACTATATAAATGAGTGGGGCATGTAGTATCCCCTCGCATGTAGAAAGAAATCTTAAAGGACACAAATCTGTAAGACGATCTCAACAGACGCTTCCAGAAGTCAACTAAAGCTTTGCCTGCTCGCATTCCTGTCTGGTTTCACTTATGAAGAAAAGTTGATACCGCTATTGTCACCATTGATTCTATCATAAGATCCGTAGGTTGTCGACCAGTTAAATCATGTCTGGGTCCAAGAATTCTACCGATCACCCACTACAAGGATGTTCCTAAAGTTCCAAAAGAAAAGATGAGGAGATTGTCCAGTACTGTATCTGGTCTACACCATGAGGAGCATACTTCTCCTCGACATGCCAATGTCTCTGTTAATACACTCCATCTTAAGACATCATCGTTAAAGAAAAAGGTATGGATACCCAAGGTCGTTGTACCAATACAGTCCAGTGAGCCCACATAGCAGAATCATAGAATGAGGTCAGGTTCCAAAATATTTGATATTGTCGCAGCAATTACCAGTGAGATGGAGGATCAATTGGGAAAGGTCCAGCAGGGTCTTCTAGATCTTAAGACAATGCAAGATTCAATAATCGAAGAAAAGGTCGAAAAGCTCAGGGTCAAGGTTTCCGAGTTGGCTCGGGAACATGGAGTTTCTATGGACAATGTTGAAGATTTTAACTTCAATGATTAGCTTGAGGAAGATTTCATGGATATCCATGTCATCGAGAGCAGATCCGTTGCATCTATGCGCGATTCTCAACCTTTCGTCAAAGAGAACGCCGTAGATGAGCTATGAAGGGTTGTCTTCCTAAGGGATGAGCAAGTTAGCCAACTGGAGAAAAGGATGGAAGAGATGGCTACCGCAATGACCGCCATGGCCACAATTCAAGGACAATCTCAAGTACCACAATTAGCCTCTCCAGAGGTCAACCAATCAGAGAGTATACACATCACAGATGAAAGAAAAGAAGTTTCCTCAACAAATAAAGATGAGTAAAAAAAGAAGGATTCTCAATCAAGCACCATGCGAGAGAAGAATTTAAGCAAAAGATTGAATAAGTTCAGGAGGCCTTAACCCAATCTAAGGGTGGTGCATTGGTTTTAAAGGGTAGACCTTACCCGCAAGAATTCGATGACGTGCCCTTCCCTAAGGGTTTTGTGTCCCCAAACTTTAAGATAATTGATGGGACTGGAAATCCCAGACAACACATAGCACATTTTCAAGCCAATTGTGGCAACACAAGAGGTAATGAAGCTTTACTCTTCCAACAGTTTGTCAGCAGCCTGTCAGGGATTGCTTTCGATTGGTATGTCGATTTGCCCAACAAATCAATTAAGACATTCATTGAATTGAAACAATTATTTGTGAAAAGATTTGTCGGAGCACAACATCATGTGTCTGTTTGAGATCTCATGATGGAAAAGCAAAAGCCCAACGAGACTTTAGTAGATTACATCTTAAGGTAGGGAAACCTTAGCATGAAATGTGAACCTCAGCTACAATAACATCATGCGATTGAGATCTTACTCAAAAGCATCCATGGGCCAGTAGCTTTCATGTTCAAGGGACTCACCATTAAATCCTTCTAGAAGCTACTTAGTAAATTTTCATGTTCAAGGGACTCACCATTAAATCCTTCTAAAAGCTACTTAGTAAATCCAGCAGTCTTCAAGAAGAAATTAAACATATGGATTCTCATGAGAAATCCAAGACAACCAGAATATTTGAAAAGAAGTTTGGAATAGTGGAAATTGTCGATAAATGAAAACAACTAGTGAAAATACATGCAAAAAAATTTCATCAATCGTCATCATGACAAAATCAACAACAAACACAACAGTATGGCCAGTCTAGCCAGCAATCGCTTCAGGGAGGATCATATCAGACAGAGAATAAGAAATTGACCATTGCGGAATATAAGAAAGTGGTATATTCCTTCAAAGACCAAGTTGTATCCAAAATGTTCAGAAGTCTGATGAAGAAGCCTGAGTTTAGACTCCCATATCCAAAGAAACTCGAAGAGGTTGACAAGAAAGATCAACCAAATTATTGCCCGTATCACAGATTACTAGGGCACACTATAGAAGAATGTTTCATCTTTAAAGATTGGCTCAAGAGGAACCTTAAAGAAGGGAATAATGATCCCAAAAGAATATTTAAAAGAACCTGAAAAAGGTTCCATATAATGATTTTGGCTGACTCAATCTCTCCTATTCACTCATATACTGGAAAAGATGGTGGAGTATGACTTGGAACAAGCTCAAGAGGGTCCTAAACAAGATCCAGTCCGCTTCAAGGTAAGCTTCCGTTCAAATTCTTCAGCATGTCAAGCCTGAGATGAAGATTTCACCAGAAGATCAGACATCGTCAAAGAAGAAGAAGAAGAAGAAGAAACCCACAACAAAAACTGATAGCACGAGGGGTAGGATAGGGGCTGCCTTTGCTAGATTAGTTATCTTGAATTCGAGGAAGAAAATCCTCGAACCCCTGACTTTGTACGATTATCTTTTTACCCCTCCAGGGTCTTATGAATATAATGATTGTGATTTTGCCTACGTTTTAATTGTTTCTAGTGATGACATAATCGATTATGACCAATCTAACTTCAATCTTGATCCCTAAAATGATCCTCAAATTGTACTTGAGTCTGACAAACTTGCTAACAAGATCGAATAAGACATAGACAATACCACTTACGACAGCGTCGGGAATGAGGAATCAATCCTCGAGTGCCACGGTGCACCGCTTACCTTTAACTTATATCTTTCCTACAAAGAAGAAACACCAAAAGATTCAACAATGATATCTCAAGAAGAAGAAATTACAGAAGTAAACTTGAGAAGCGACAGAGTATTACCCCCAAGAATAGCTCCAACAGGGAAAGGAAAGTAAATAGTAACTCGAGAAGAGCTACCTCCACCTCTACAGTGGAAGAACCACATAATCAAGAGAAAATTGGAGGATCATACAAAGTGGATTACAATGTGCTAGCTCATGTTAGGAAGTTGTCGGCCATATTAAGCATCTATGACACTTTAATCCTATCAAAGGAGATGATAGAGTCTCTGGTTATAGCCTTGGATTTTTTTAGCACAATTGGCCAACACATCCTTGGATGAAGTTTGCTCATTAAAGAACAATCTAGGGTAACCTTCACAGATGAAGATTTGCTGCTCGGTACCACCAACCACAATTTTCCACTTTACATCTCCATTAACATTGGTAGATTTTTGTTGTCCAGAGTTTTAGTAGATCTTGGAGCATCACTCAACTTGATGAGTCTATGGACATTGGCTTTTTTGGACATTGAAGCTCAGGAACTTATGGCCGATAAAATGATGTTAAGAGGGTTCAACCAAAAGGGTGAAAGTGCCCTTGGATCCATTACATTGCTTATGAAGGTTGGAGAACTAGTGACAGAACTAGTGACAACTACTAAGTACTAAGTTTCATATCATCGATGCTGAAACCTCTTTCAATGCTCTACTTAATCGACCATGGATTCACGAGCACAACATGGTTCCATCTTCTTTACATCAGTGCATCAAGTACTACAAAGAGGGACAAGAGCATTGCATCAAGGGAGATCTACAACTGTTTTCTATTAATGAAGTTGATATTCATGAGAATGCCACAAAACACGTGCTTCCAGTGAAAACTGTCTTCTCTCATGAAATTTTGACAAATAAAAGTAAAGATTCAGAAGAATCACAAAGAGGAAGTCATTCAATTCCGCTTCAGCAATCTTCCACCACTCTTTTGCAGCAAATTGGTGGGGGTTCTTTAGTTCGTGCACCCAAGGTCGAGGCCAGGGACGTGGATGAGGAAAAGTCAACTTAATTGTTGAATGGACTAGGTTGACCATCAACATTGGTGATGAAGAAAATTCTGAAGATGAAATAATGATGTCAAAAAAAAGGAAACCTCAGTACGAGATATCCTTAAAAGATGTGGAGAAAAGTGAATATGAGACAAAAGTGAATATGAGGGAGAAAAGTGAATATGAGACGATGTATGAACGGATAAACCACTATGTGAACACTATGACCCTTACTCTAATTCTCCCTCAAAAGTTTGAGAGTTTAGAGGTCAGGGAAGTCCGTATCGCTGGTTCAAAGCGATCAAGTTTTATCATGCCTCTACCTCCACTAATCTTGAAAATTATATAAATTTGGAAGATGATCCTAATGAATTGATGGAATTGCCTTTTGGTTACTTTTTGTCATATGTACAAAAGTTAATTCAATAGGGGCATTCGCCAAAACAAATGCCAAAAGATAAATTACAACTTTTTGAAAAATTATGGGATGTTAAAAGTCAAACTCTAAACTTGAAAGAGGGTCTCAGATTTAGTATAGTTGGATCAGTCGATGATTCAGAGTTTTGCATGGTCATTACGAGTGAATCAGGAGAGGATTGCCTCGATATAGAGGATGACTCTATTGATTAGCTGATAGAAGATGCTCTGCCAGAATTTAAGGAGGAAATTAAATCAACAATTAATGAATTGAAGGAAATTAACCTCGGGACTGAAGAACAACCCTGGCCTACATTTATAAGTTCTCTACTCAATGATGAAGAATCTCTAGAATTGATTAATCTATTAACAGATTTCAATGATTGCTTCACCTGGAGCTATGATGAAATACCAAGATTATCAGCAGAAGTTACAATTCATAAACTCGGGGTGGACAAAGATTTGACCCCAGTGAACCAAGATCCCAGAAGAATGTGCCTCAAAATAAAGCAGCAGGTCATTGCCTAGGTGAAGAAATTAATAGATGCTAACTTTGTAAAAGAAGAGCAATAGCCCACATGGTTAACTAACATTGTTTCAGTCAGGAAGAAGAATGGACAAATCCGTGTTTGTGTTGACTTCATAGATTTAAATAAAGCGTGTCCAGAAGACGAATTTCTATTATTGATACCAGAAATGATGGTGGACATTATTTCAACACATGAGATTTTAGCCTTCATGGACGGATCGTCGGGATACAGCCAAATCAAGATGGACCTAGATAATGCAGCACTTACAGCCTTCAGAACAGTTATCGGGATTTTCTTCCACACAGTGATGCCATTTAGGTTGAAGAACGTCGGAGTGACATATCAACGTGCAATGACAAAGATTTTTTATGATCTCATTCACAACCAACTGGAATGCTGCGTCGATGATTTGGTCATCAAGAGCAAACAAAAAATTGACCATTTGTATGATTTAAGGATTGTGTTCTAACGGTTACGATGATATGACCCAAAAATGAATCCCTTAAAGTGCACCTCTGGCGTTACCTACAGGTAATTTCTAGGATTTGTTGTCTGTCATTAGGGAATTGATATCAACCGAATAAGATTAAAGCTATCTTGAAAATGCCTCCACCCAAAATCTTAAAGCAACTACGTTCCTTTCAAAGAAAGTTTACATATATGAGACGCTTTATTTCTAATCTCTCAAGAAGATGTCAGCCCTTCTCGACATTAATTAAAGATGATGCCAAATTTGTTTGGGAAGAAAAATGTCAGCGGGCCTTTGAGGACGTTAAGCAATATTTAATGACACCTCCATTTTGGCAGCCCCTATCTCAGGAAAACCTTTGATACATTATACCACGCCCTTAGATGACTCTCTTGGAGCCCTCTTAGCCCAAGTCAATGACGAGGGTAAATAAAATGCACTCTACTACTTGAGTCACCGCTTATTACCGAAGGAGATAAGGTATCCACCTATTGAGAAGCATTGTCTAGCTTTGATTTTTCGCCTCCATGCCGCCCAAAAGCTTAGACATTACATGCTTTCTCATAAGATTACCCTAATCTCGAAAGTTAATTCATTGCAATATTTGATAACCCGACCAACACTCTTCGGACGTTTGGCAAGATGGTCAATGATATTATTACAATTTGATATAACTTTTGTTCCCTTTCGTGCATTAAAGGCACATATTTTAGCAGAATTCCTCGTTGCACACCCACTGCCAGCTGGGTTCCCTCTTAATGATGAACTACTAGATGAACAGATACTACAAATGGAATTCTCCAATGCGCAATGCTGGGATATGTACTTCGATGGAGCTTCGTCAGCAAGAAAAGACAAAGGATCAGGCATAGTTATACCAGTCAAAGCAGGAATCGGTTTGATCTTTATCACGCCAGATAAGGGTATGCTGAGGTTCTCATACCACCTAACAAAGTCATGCACCAACAATTAAGCAAAATATGAAGCGCTAATTACCGGGTTGGAGTTAGCAATCTCAATGGACATAACAGATATTACTATCTATGGTGACT
Source organism: Phalaenopsis equestris (assembly GCF_001263595.1). Taxonomy (NCBI): domain Eukaryota; kingdom Viridiplantae; phylum Streptophyta; class Magnoliopsida; order Asparagales; family Orchidaceae; genus Phalaenopsis; species Phalaenopsis equestris. The sequence continues at coordinate 417,526 of NW_018165000.1, read as the reverse complement.
CTCAACTCGTCTTCTAGCAAGTCACCGGACAATACAAAATTTTAACGCCAAGACTAGCGGAATATTACTACTACGCAATGAAGCTACTGGATTCCAAGGGGAGATAATGCCCATGCTGACGCTCTAGAAAAACTTGCTAAGGAGCTGGCATGTCCCTCGGAGGATTCTATTGATATTACAGTACAAGGAAGATAAGTTTTGCCTCAAGTTGACCTTGACAATCGACATAAACTTGGAAAAGAAAAGAAATGATGGTTGCGGTTGCTGTTAACATTGAAGATTGACGCAAGCCATTAATGGAATATTTGCGTACTAGAAAGCTGCTAGAGAACAAGTCAGCAAAAGACATGTCTGAAGCATATCACATCACAAGTAGAGCTATGTCATATGCTCTAATAGGTAATGTCCTCTATAGAAGATCATTTGACCAGATGTGGCTACAATGTTTAAGCAGAGTCGAAGCACAAAATATTGTCAAAGAAGTACACGTCAGATTATGTGACGCTCACTAGTCAAGGTTGAGGATGAAAATGAAGATCAAGAAACTTGAATATTTATTATTGGCCAGCAATGATGTCTGATTGCATGGATACAACTAGAAGATGTCACCAATGCCAAGTGCATGGGGTGGTCTTCCACCAGCCTTTGAATGTGCTACACCAAACCGTCACCTCGTGGACATTCGAATGTTGGTGCACGTACATAATAGGTCCAATAGACCCTTTGTCTTCCAAAGGACATAGATTTATACTTTTCGCTACAGATTATTTTTGCTACAGATTATTTCGCTACAGATTATTTTTCTAAATGGGCAGAGGCAGTACCGTTACAAGAGGTTACAACACAGCACATCCTTCAATTTTTCAGAAGCCAAGTCATCTACCATTTTGGAGTTCCGCAAAGAATAATTTTCGATAACGAGATAGCATTTAAAAGCACCAAAATCAACAATTTCATTAAATGACATGGGATAGACTGGAGATATTCTACAATTTATTATCCCAGAAAAAATGGATTGGCCGAAGCCTTTAATAAGACACTAGTACAGATTTTGAAGAAGACACTGGATGAAAATAAAATAGATTGGCATAACAAGTTGCTAGAAGCTCTGTGGGCCTACCGTACAATGTTCAGGACTCCCACTCAATGCACATCGTACATGCTCATGTACAGGTTTGAGGCTGTACTACCGCTATAAGTTCAGACGCAGTCTCTCAGAGTCGCTGTCACCAATCAATTGACAATAAAAGAAAGTGGAAAACTCAGACTTGAAGAACTGGAGAGTCTTGAAGGAAAATGACTAGGAGCACAACAACATTTAGAAATTTACCAGGCAAAGATAGCGCAAGCTCATGAAAAATTGGTCTGCCCAAGGACATTAAAAGTTGGTGACCTTATCCTTGTGCTCAAAAGACTCATTCTTGCACGCCGCAAGATAGGTAAAAAATTTGAGCAAACTTGGGAAGGACAAATTGTCATAGAAAAGGTCTACGAATGAGGAGCCTACCAACTAGTAAATTTCTAGGGTGAGAGGCCCATGCTGCCAATCAATAGATGATACATGAAGATATACTACGAAACCTGACATTGCTTGACATCGCTTGATTTAAAATTTTGAAATTTTGATTGTTTTGGGGTTATCTATTTGGCCAAACGTCTGTGGCCGGGTCTATTGAAATTTTGATTGTTTTGGGGTTATCTATTTGGCTAAACGTCTGTGGCCGGGTCTAAAAATTTTGTAATAAAATTAGCCTCAATTTAATGAAAATTTTAGAAATTATACACTTCAATTTTCAATTTTTAAAATTTGAAAATCTACTAGATTAAACAAAATACATACATAAATAAACAATGTTCTCACTAACATAAACTATAATTTTCTTTAACAAACACTTTGTTTTATTCTTGTTCCTACTAAATTTCAGCTTACTGATGTTTTTTCTATCATCTGTAGAGAAAAATGTTAGGCCAGAGGCTGATCTTTGCTTTTAAAGATGGTTGAAACCTCGCACTCAGTATGTAACACTTATTGGAGCAAATTAATGAAATCTCTTTCAGAATTTTATTTGTTTTCTCAATTTGGAGCAAATTAATGAAATCTCTTTCAGAATTTTATCTGTTTTCTCAATTGCCCTTTTTATGCAATGGATAAAAACCACAGAACCATACGTTGGTTCGGGACTACAATGAAAAAAGAACAAAACAATAAAAACTTGATAATAATAAAATTTAAAAAAAATACTCTTTTAAAAAAATCAATCAACAAAAATTTTTAAAATTTGAAAACATATTTTGATAATTAAATGTGATAAAAACAACAAGAAAAGAAAATAAGTCTATTGAGCTGATACTCTAGATTTCGAGGTCTCTTACTCTTTCCTCACACAGCACGACTACCCTTGTTTGCACCAATTCTCTTCATATCCTTACGGAACTTCACATTTTGCATAAAACCTCTCAAAATTTTACACGTCTTCCTCACCAATGTCCACCTTTTTACATGACACACATTTACGAATTCAACACCACAAACTTTCTGCACTACATTCTTGTCCTCGAGGCCAATACCGAAACATTATTTTCCTTTTCACAACCTTTTGAGATTG
>NW_018165000.1:412926-414888 GCF_001263595.1 Phalaenopsis equestris | reverse complement strand
TTTGAGGTTGGTGTAAGGCCCCCTCCATGGCTTTCAATTCTCTACCCACATCTTGGAGGTTGGTGTAAGGCCCCCTTCATGGCTTCCAATTCTCTACCCACATGTGTAAGACCCTTCCATGGCTTCCAATTCTCTGCTTACACCTTTGATATAGGAGTAAGACTCCCCTTTATGGAACATTGCATCCTATTATCAACCTTTTGAGGTTGGTGTAAGGCCCCCTCCATAGCTTCTAAATCACTACCTACATCATCGAGATTGGTGTAAGGCTCCCTCCAAGGCCTCCAATTCTCTACCTACATCATCCAGATTAGTGTAAGCCCCCCTCCACGGCTTCCAATTCTCTACCTACATATTCGAGGTTGGTGTAAGGCCCCCTCCATGGCTTCCAATTCTCTACCTACATCTTTGAGATAGGAGTAAGGCTGCCCTTTATGGAACATCACATCATATTCTCAACCTTTTGAGATTGGTGTAAGGCCCCCTCCATGGCTTCCAATTCTCTACCTACATCTTCGAGATAAGAGTAAGACTCCCCTTTATGGAACAACCTTTTGAGATTGGCGTAAGGCCCCCTCCATGGCTTACAATTCTCTACCTACATCTTTGAGATAGAAGTAAGACTCCCCTTTATAGAACATCGCATCCTATTCTCAACCTTTCGAGATTAGTAATTAGTATAAGGCCCCCTCCATGGCTTCTGATTCTCTACCTACATTTTCAAGGTTGGTGCGTTGGGTGCAAGGCCCCCCCCATGGCTTCCAATTCTCTACCTACATCATCGAGATTGTTGTAAGACCCCCTTCACGGTGTTCAATTCTCTAATCTCACCTTTCGAGATAGGAATAAGACCCCCACCATGGCATTCTACTCTAAATCTTCGAAGTCATCACCTAAATGTTGATTCCCATCCTCTATAAACACCTATAACTTAATAACTAAAAACCCACTCTCCAATCCCCGGTGAGAGTTCTTAATCCTTGATGTTGATCAGATATTCACTTGCTAATTCCCCAGCGGAAACAAATAGCAAACACAATTCTACACCTCCTTCTAGGTCTATTGACTTAGGAGTCTGTATTGGTTTTCTTGATCTCGTCGGTCAACGCCAATGCTTATACCTGCCGAAGTGGCAAGGATGCCTCAAGAAAGAAAGAGAAGTGAAAGTTCAGCTACATGTTGACCTCACTTTTGGTTGAGTTCTAGTCTTTCTCTTTAGTAGACTAGGGTTTAGCCATAGAACTTTTCTATTGACTATTTTTAGAAAATTAGAAAAAGGCAAAAATTCTAAACTCTTCTTTACTCAACTTGAAGTTCCACATATTGGTCCTAACCTCTAGTACTTAGTAGGTGGGGTCATTGTGGGGGAGCTCAAGGAGAGTTCCTATAGGGCTATTTGACCTTAGGGTTGAGCTTGGGTGCTGGTCTAGAGCTAAGGCACTCACTTTCACTCACTTTCACTCACAATCACTCACAACCCTAAACCCAAAAATTCTTGACTTTGATCCCTTGATCTTTTGGGAAACTCATGTAGATGGTCCCCTAAACCCACTAGCCCTATGCTAGGGTGTAGTTGTGACCAGTACATAGAGGACCCAAATGGGGTTTCCATTGGTCCATAGCTCATATATGATGGTTGGCACCCCAATTCTACTAAAAAAATCCAACTTGGTCTTTTGTTTGCCCAAAATCCCTCAACTTACCTAGATACCCTTGAAACCCCACATTTGGTCAAAACCCTCAAATTCACCCAAAATATCCAAATTTGTTCAAAAATCATTTTAAACCATTTGAAGATACCCAAATTACCCAAAACCACTCAAAAATGCCAAATTTACCAAAATATCCATAAAATTTCCAAAATTACAAAAAAACCCTTGGCACCCAAACTTTCCCAAAACCTTCCAAATCACTTAAAATGTCTTCAAAACAAATTTGGACCCTCCAATTAAACCCAATTTG
>NW_018165000.1:409677-412736 GCF_001263595.1 Phalaenopsis equestris | reverse complement strand
CCCTATGACTTAATCCCTATGACTTAATCCAACCAAATTGAACCCCATAACCTACTCAATTTGCCAAAATTTATGTTGGAAACTCTTCATAACAATCCTACACATCAAACTTGACCTTTAATTGATTTTTGTGAAGCCTCAATTGCATTCAATTTTAACCCAAGTCCAAAAATCCCCAATTTTTTCATAAATTGGCTCTGTCCCCAAATTCTACCAAATTGGTTGCCCTAACCCCAAAATTGACATCCAATTTATGTTGAAAATTATTCATGATGTTCCCATAGACCATCTTCAAAAATCAATTTGGACTTAACCCAACCTAGATTCAAGCTAGCCCAAATTGACCAAATTGACCAAAATCTCAAAATCCTTCAAATTGAACCCCCAATTGAACTCAAAATCATTTCAATCCTTCACCAAAAACCTTCATTATAATCATCTACATAGTGTTGATCAATTAAATGGGCTCAAAGTCATGGATAGCCGAACCTAAACCCAACCTTTAGTCATTTGAACCAATTTGGACCCAAATTGAACCCATGCACAAAAATTGACCTAGCCATCTTAAAGCCGCCAAATTGATGACTCCACAGCCACTAAGCATGCTCTATTGACCAGGATAAACACCTTTGGCACACCCAAACAAGCTATGGACCAATGGATCCCTAAATTAATGGATTCATTCCCATTTTTTAGGCCTTAACCACAAAATCTCTTCCATCATTGCTTTCCTATCAGAGTAAATTATAATTAAACACCCCCTAACCTCCCTAAGCCAAGAAGTGACTGAACCTTGGCCAGCCACCACCTGGGTCACCGGAAAACACCAACCCGAGAAGGCATAAAATGGTCAAACACCCAATTAAGCCCATCCAAGCTGTCCCAATCCATTTGGAGGCTTGAGGCCTTCTTACCTCAACCTAAGCAGTTGGGCTAACCCACTAGCTAGCCCGATTGAGGCCCCATGGCCACTTTATTTAAGCAACCATCCCCCACGGCTAGAAGAGAGGCCAAAACAAAGCTTAACAAAATTCTATCCAATTGATTCCGACTAGAAGAGAGGCCAAAACCAACCTTAACGAAACTCTGTCCAATTGATTCCAAACTCCCCCCATAGCATAGAGAAGCTCAGCTCCACTGTCCTCTTGCCCCAATTGCCCCTACGCAACCCTAATTTTAAACTTGAAAATTAAGGTAGAAACATGAAACTCTCTGATACTCCATCAAAATCAAATTAAAATGACCACACCATCCCTATACTGAGAGAGGAAGTTCCCCGATCAAAGACCTCTCAGAGAGAGCCTCTACCCTAGACTTTGATCAACACCCAAATTCGGCCTTGATCGAATTTGGGTCTAGGCATTTCACCACAGCAAGAGGCTTCATCCCTAGCCTCCTTGGAATGTGTCAAGCGCCTCGGATTAAAGCTTCCCTTCTCAGAGCAAAGGTATAAACCGCCCCACTGTCCCAAGCTTGTTTTGATTCTACACTTGCATAGATCTAATTTAATGGCATGTTTACCATATGGATATGTTCGTCTCACTTAGACGAGTCTATAGGATCAAACCCAAATGATTTTGGTTAAGAAATGAGTAAGATCTTAAGGTTTTAAGGTTAACGGTCACTGGTTTTGGCTATCAAGGATGATGACGAACAGTCATTCGATCAAGTTGTACTTTTAAAATAAAAAAGATATTTAAATATGAGAAGTATACGACGATCGACAAGCTGACGACTCCCTTTTAAAATAAAAAAGATAAAAAATGAATGAAAACAACTTCTTCAGAGACAAAGAGCTAAAGTTGTACTTTATATATATTCATAGATACCGCTCAAAGGTTTTAAGGGATTTATGTGTTTCAATGGGTTATGTGGTCATTTTAATTCACTAATTTACTGATTTTTATGTCCTTTAAATTTTTCCATTAAGTTCAGTTTTTTATTTTTATTTTAATTTTTATTATTCTTTAATGTTTAATTGTTTTTTCTATTTTATTTTTAAGCTTTTTTAATTAAAGGATAGCCTTTATCTCTAGAAAACTCAGGGGACATCGCTATGGACAAAGAGAACCTCATGTCCAAATTTCATGAGTCTTTGATTAATTATTATTTTTTTATGATTTAATGACTAATTAATGGTTTTAATTGAATTAAAATTTGTTATGTGTTAAAGTAGTTAAATTTTATTTTTATTAAATTCTTCTCACTTCATATAGTTCAGTGGTATGTTTATTTTATTTTTCTGATTTTGTTTATTAAGTTATTAATTCTTCAAAGTAATTTGAATTTTTTTAGATATAATTAAATTGAAAAATCTAAAAATTTTGTTTATGTGATGCAGTGCTGACTAAAACCTCATCATCTCCAAAATCTCATGTGTTATCTCATAATTGGACTTGAAAATCAAACCCACGGGGAAGATTATGCAATATGCACTTTCTAGAAAGTTTTTCTATTTTTAAAAAGATAATTACTTAAATTAAAAAAGATTTTTGCAGAAATTTAAAATTTAAATATGTTTGGTATTTTTTATATTTTAACGAAACAGTAACAACTTAAAAAGATAACTAAAGTTTTTGTAGAAGAAAAGTACTTAATATGAAAATATCTTTCTTCTTATCATGAATCAGTAATAAGTATAGGAATTCTGTTGTGGAAGTATGCAAATTGTGTTGTGCCAAATAGGAGCAATAATATTCTTTACCCTTACTAGAAATACTATAAGGACATTGGCTAATTTAAAGTTTGAATAGTTCTGAAGACCAGCTAGGCAGGGAAGATACTAGCTCTCACTCTAGAGTTCCCTCGATTCCCTCTACCTAGGGGCTAACATTCTCATATCAAAACCTAAAACAATAAACCAAGTTGTGGGCTTTAACCTGTCACTTTAAAGTCCTCTAACTCTACACCCATCAATGAATATTTTCCTATTTTTATACTCAATCATATGAACTACATTCTTGTTCATACAACCTCATGTGATTCTTTTCAATTATTGACCGAGACAACACCAGCCCGGTTCTTACATGTTCTCACAACAAATTTTAACATCTGGATTG
>NW_018165000.1:408163-409485 GCF_001263595.1 Phalaenopsis equestris | reverse complement strand
ATAAAAACTTATCTCAAGTCCTCCACCAAACTCTTAAAGTTCCTTAAAATCTCTTCTCTTTTACAATCACTCAAAACAAAATAACAAAAAAGAAAAAGTAAATAAAAAATGGTTCTTAAAAATCTTAAAGAATCTCTCTGAACTAACTCCCCAGAGAAGAACTTTCAAAACTTGCCAATACTTTCAGTACCCTTTTCTAAATCCACTCTTATTTATTTTATAGTTTTCCAAGAGGTGCATTGGGATCTTTTCAAAATCTGTCTTGATTTGATGTATTTGCCCAAGAGATGCATCCTTTCATGATAATTTTCATCCATGGTGGTTACAACCACCTATTAAGTCAATGGATGCTTCAAAAACCTCTTCATAAAAACTGATTTTCCTCATCTAGTACCTGCCACTGGCACTTAAGCACAGGGTCTCGAGGCTTAAGTGTGGCCTTCTCTATTTAACCGGCGCTTAAGCGCTGGATCTAGCGGTTAGGCGCCAAAACTATTTTGCACAATTTTTAACCTTTTTGCTCCAAATTTGATCATTTTTTACTCCTTTAAGCATTTTTTTAATTTTTACTTGTATCTGCAAGAAAAACACAAAAATACCTTCCATTAAAGCGCAATATCTCAAAGATAGGTATAAAAATGTGTCTAAAAATACTATATTTTTTAGGTGTATTAAAATCTTCCAAACTTAAAATGTTACTTGTCCTCAAGTGGCACTTCAATCTTTAAAAACTAATATGTATGATGTTATATGAGTTTCTGTAGGAGTTACTAAAATTTAGATTTAGAAATATAGTAGTCCAATTTAGAAAAAAAATAGTAAATGAGACGAACTTAAAGTTTGAAAATTTTTAATGTTAAGAACTATGAAAATATGAGTTCCTATCAAATTCAGAAATATTATAAGTTCTTTAAATTTATATTTTAGTTATTTTATTTTCTCTACTTAAAAATTTTTATTAAAAATAATTTTACTAATTATATTATATTTATAGGCTTAATATTTTATCAATTTTTATACTTTAAAAAGATCAAATGTAGAACAAATTTTTGATTAGGCACTAATTCTCAAGCTTCTCCTCCCTTAAATTTTTTTTCTTTTTCTTTTCTTTTCTTTTCTTTTTCTTTTGTTTCTTTTTCTTTTCTTTTTCTTTTTCTTTTTCTTCTTCTTTTTCTTTTTCTTTTTTTTGCCTTTTCAGGCAAGGATTACTATATCTAGATAGGCCTTTCATGATTTTGAATTTCACTTCTCCTTTCCTAAAGTAAAGTCTTAATATAAAACTTTTACTTATAAATATAATAATAGTTTTGAAAATCATTTTA
>NW_018165000.1:405483-408067 GCF_001263595.1 Phalaenopsis equestris | reverse complement strand
AAAATTCAAATTCATTTGTAGTTCATTTGAGAACAAATAAAATTCAAGTTTTGAAAATGTTTTTCATCCCTCCCCCAAACTTATTTTTTTTAACAGATTAAATAGTTTAGCATCAGATAATTATATAGGCAGGAATGAAAATTGAAATAACATGCTAACAGGAATTTTTACATCCTAATTATACAAGTATAAAACTAAAGACATGAGTAAAGTTAATTTTGATCAAATTTTCTAACATTTTATTTTAGTTTAACATGTAGAGATTCAATAGACTTCTAAACAGTGGGTATAAAAGCAAACAAACAACACACTAAAATACAGGGTAGCAGTTTTTGAATTTTAAATTTAAGATCTAAGCTATCCTGATTTTTAACTTAAAAAAAAGACATGGAATTAAGTTAAGTTCTAAACTAACCAATCCACAGTACTAAAAACAAAAACAGTTACTACCCTAAAATTAAAAAAAAATACAATCTAACACAACAATCACAACAATAATAGAACATAAAAATTCAAAACACAACATAAAATATAGTCCACAAAATCACATAACTGCATCTATAACAGTACTATATCACAGAGTCCATAACAAAACACAAACATAACAATACATCAAACCAAATTAAGTCCAACACATCATCTCTCATCTCTACTCCTCTCCACTCTCAAAAAAGCCACTATACCATTTTTCCTTAGGCTCATAGTCAGGATAATGAGGATATTGAGGAAATACTACTCCTGGGTCACCCTTAATCAGGCCCTGCAGAGCTGGGTATAATTTCTCCTTAAGTCACTCTTTCTCCTATTATACCTATTTTTATGCTCAGCAAAATGTTCTAGATTTTGAACTTTATCAGCGGTAAAGTGGATATGAGTCATCATCTTCTGTAATAATTGCTCTTGAGTCTTAGTTGACTCACCTCGAGATGTAGAAGTACGTGAAGCATATGGTCTTGATGAAGATGCAACACAGGTAGATGCAACAGACATCTCTAATCCATAGCTCCTGGAAAATCCTCCTCTCTAGCCAAAAATCGAATGTTCCGAATTAGTCTTCACATTCACTTTTGTAATGGGCTTCAAAGGCAATAGAACTTCCTCCCAACTATCATACATTACTTCATCCTGCTCGCATACAAAAAATATCAAGGAAGCAAATCCCATATCTGTAGTAGTAGCAGCAGCATCTGAACTGATGATAGTGTGATAGATCAAAGCCTCTCTCTGGTCACTTCATTGGGATGATTTGTAGGAAGCAGATGAGCAGATATAAAATAATGTCAAGCCTTTGATGGTGCACAAAACTTTGACGTTAGAAAATTCACTCTCCTCTCATTTGTAATCTTCCAAATTCCTCTTCCAACAGTAAAATAAGATATGATCTCATCCAATTCCGCTTCCGTAGGACTATAATTCGTATAAAAACACAAAGTCTCTGGTGGTAAATGGTAAAACAAGTTGATTACCTCTGGAGTAAAAGGTACCAACTTCCCTTGAACCATAACTCGATCGTCCTTAGCCACTGGGAGATTTGCATAAAATTCCCTTACAGCAGAAATTACAGCGACAGCAGAGAAATAACAGAACTGTTCCCACTGTCGGCGGACTATCGGGTCTTCCACTTCTCTACCTGGACTCTTAAAACAAAGCTCCTGAATCAATTTTTGTGACTGTAGAGCGTCTCTATATCAATCCTGAGCTTTTGAACTGACAAATTTGCTCGAATCGAATGGTCTCTTTCCTCTACTTCTTTTCATTCTTGGTGTCATTCTATAAATTTGATAAATTCCAAAAATAACTTAAAAAATTAAGTTTAAATCACTAAACTAAACTTCCAAAAGCCATAACTAAACTTTCCAAGAAATTTCCATAAATTTTTTCTTCATTTTTCACCATGAATAGTAAATTTTTAAAATCTTCCAAATGTGCTTAAAATATATGGTGAAAATCCAAAATTTTTGCATAGAAGTAAAGCTCTTACCTCAAAGAACTTGGATCTAGCAAATCTCACTTGATTCCACTAAGAAATCTCTAAATTTCACTTGCCCTAGCCCTCAAAGTCGCAAAATTGAGTTGAGGAAGACGATAGGAGGCTTTAAAAATGGCATTTTTGGACAAAAAAATTCACTTTTAACCTTTGCGAACTGAATCGTCGCTTAAGCGCTGGTAAGTGGCGCTTAGGCGCCTGCCTCTCGGGTTGGCTCGCACTTAAGCGTGAGATGTGGCGTTTAGGCGCCAGTGTAAAATTTTCAAAATTTTTAATTGTAAGTAAAATGCACTACTAGCCCAAGTAAACCACCCCTAAAAGGTTTCATAGCACTTAACTGATTATTTTACTTCCTATAACTCCCTTCTCTCTCAAAATTCTCCATAATAATTAATTCAATTCGAGGCTAAAAATAACCTAAATTTTCACAAAAATAAACTTACATTAATTCACAAACAAGAACAAACACATTTAACACTTAGTTCTCTCTCCAAATAGTCTTGGATGAGAAAATTTTCCTAAGTACAAAACACTTAACCCACATTTACAATTAAACACATAAGTGACACAAACACAAAACACAAGACATAAACACTA
>NW_018165000.1:404579-405361 GCF_001263595.1 Phalaenopsis equestris | reverse complement strand
TTTCTAATGGTGAGGGTTCCATGTCTAGTTTTCTAGGAATAGTTAACAGGAAAAGTCCTATGGCTAGACCCTAGGCTACTAAAGAGGAAAAACTAAACCTCAACAAAAATTGAGGTAAAAAAGCATGCAAATCAAGCACCTTTGTCTCTAATACAGATATAGTATTCTCCATCTTGTTGATCTTCTCTGATATCCCTTCAATGCTAACGGCTAAGAAATCATTATACATCTCCTGTGCACTTTGAGTAATGTACTACTTCCTCATGTCTTCTTCCTTCTTCTTCAAATCCATCTCCCATGAAGACATTTTCTCTAAATCTCTCTCTTTTTTGACTCTTAGGGCTAAAAATAATCTGGGGTGAAATTACTTCACAAACCCCTTTTTCACAAACCCCTTTCATTTATAGGCCAACTCCCCATCATAACTTCTAGGCACGACTAGAAATTGCCAACACACATTTATTCCAACTAAATTATAGTTACACCTTCTAGAAATTGTAATTTGCACATGTGATTAAATTTTCACGCTTAAGCGCTAGATCTGGCGCTTAAGCGCGGGATCTGGCGCTTAAGCGATAAAAAGGACGGTGGTGATGAGCTCTAATACTATTATCTTCGATCCACTTGTCTTTAAGGCACATCACCTTATCCGCTTCCACTACATAGCTAGTATGGCTAAATTGCATCTTAAGTTGCCACCCAATATGTTCTAGATGAGCATGCAATTCAAGCACCTTAGTCTCTAATACAGATATAGTATTCTCCATCTAGTTGATCTTCTT
>NW_018165000.1:365804-403520 GCF_001263595.1 Phalaenopsis equestris | reverse complement strand
CCTATATGGGGACATTCTTATAGGAGTTTTATATGCAGTCCTATAAGCCCACAAAGCATAGTCAAGTTTGACTGACCAATCCATTTTTATTGGATTCATAGATTTTTCCATAATTCTTTTAATTTTCCGATTGGATAATTCAACAAAACCACTTGTCTGAGGATAATAAGCAGTAGCAATCCTATGATTTATATGTTATTTATTTAATAACTTCTCCATAATGACATTTCTGAAATGAATTCCCCCATCAGTAATGATAACTCTCGGCATCCCAAATCTACAAAATATGTTCATTTTCAAAATTTTGCAACACTTTGCGCATCACATCGAGGTAAAGCAACAGTTTATATCTATTTGGATACATAGTCTACTGCTAACATAATATATAAATTTCCAAAAGATGGTATAAATTGTCCCATGAATTGGTAACAAAATATATAAATTTCTGAAAGATGGTATAAATGGTCCCATTAAATCTAATCCCCAAACATCAAATATTTCAATTTCTAGCATATAATTGAGGAGCATTGACTACGACTTTATATATGCTTAAAAATATAAGTATTTACTACTGCTCCTAAAAGATTTAATTCCTCAGCAACTGCACCAAAACTTAATAACAGTTATAGATTCCATAAAGATGGATGTATAAAATGCAAGTATACGATCGCTCAAGTAATACAGGGCTCTAGTGGAGTCCCGTTTATCGATCCCACAAGGAAGCGAGGTAAAAGGTCCTTAATCAAATTTTAGTCTACTAAAATTAGTCCTTAGTTAGGAATGTCGATTAAAGTGATGTTTTATCTAGCAACTACTCCTAAATGCAAGTGTTAAATGTAAAGATAGTAACTATAACTAAATGCAAATATTAATTCTAAAGTAACCCTTTTTGAATGAATTGATTTGGAGAATTTTGAGATATTAAAAACTACTATTCTTATGTAATGAATTGGATAATGTAAATGAATGAAATGCATTAAATATTGTATGTGCCAAATAGATTCTTTACCCTTTGGTCCAGACATAAATAACATTAACTAATCCTACGCTTGTTTACTGAATCTGCAGCTAGGCTGGGAGGATACCGGCTCTCACTTCGGAGCTAAGAGAAGAGATTGAAATGAACTTCAAGTGTTTGGTGGAGAGGAATTGAGATAATCTTTTATTTTTCTTACTACATTTGGTTTTAATTTAGACTTCTTGTTTGTTTGCATAATTTTTACTTATAAACTTAAGTGTGGTTGTGTTTTCTCCATAAATTCTGAGCAGTTTTCTTTATCTTTTACCATAAAATGATAAATAATTAAGTATTGGATGGAAGTTATGTGAAGTATTAATCTTTAATGTTGGAATAAGTTGTGATATTTTTTAACCCTATACTTTATTTACTTTTTAATTTGACCAATTAAGATGTTAATATTTATTAGGAGGAAATGTAAGATCTGAGATGATATTGTCTCAGTCAACTAATGGTAAGAATCACATGACATTGTAAGGATGAGAATGCAATTCCTATGATTGAGTGCAAATAAATATGAAAATAAACTTTAAAGGGTGTAGAATTAGAAGACTTTAGAGTGACAGAATAAAGCCCTCAATTTGGTTTATAATTTTAGGTTTTGATACGAGATGTTAGTGATACGAGATGTTAGCTGAGATGTTAGCTCCCAGGTGGAGGGAAAAGAGAGAACTCTAGAGTGAGAGCTACTATATTCGGTGGAGGGAAAATAGAGAACTCTAGAGTGAGAGCTACTATATTCACTACCTAGCCCATCTTCAGGACAATTCAAACTTTAAACTAGCTAATGTTCTTTATAACTTCTCTAGTTACACAACTAAATTCCAATACTTGTAACTGATTCATGATAAGGAAAAAAAATTTACTTATGATGCCTTTATCTTACAAATATCTAGATAAACTTAGTTAGTTTTTTACGTTATTTTTAATTATAAAAAAATACCAAAAAGAATCAAACTTTCATTTCTATGGTAGCATCTATAGTTTAAGTAAGAAAATTTTAGAAAGTAGAATTTGTTATCTAATTTCTTTTGACTGATTTAAATGTTGTAATTCTCCTTGTGGGTTTGATATTTAAGGCATAATCAAAAAGTCCTATATTACTTGATAACAATATATATGCTTGCGTAGTATCTCATATTTAAATATAATAATTACATTCTTATTTGCTTCAAAGTCAAGTTTTTGCCTAGCGGTTGCTTAAGATTAAGTTTTTCGCGTCGTTGCGAAGTAAGAATCATAAGTAAGGAAACATTAAGAATATAATCGCATACTTAATAATATTATTTTATAAGATAGGGATCAGATCACCAACACAATATGTGATGGCTGTATGTGATTTCAACATGTGTTTTACTTTTGTTATGGTTGGTTGGGAAGACAATGTATATGATTGTAATATATTTGCTTTCCACAACAAATCAAAAGCACAATTTCCCTCACCCACCTCTAAGTTTGCTTAACTGTTAATCATATTTAGATATTTTTTAAGTTCATTATTAATTATTGTATTTGTGATGGAGAAATATTATTTAGTCGGCGCTAGATATCTCTTACAAAGGACGAATCTAATATCATTTTCGGATAACAAATATCACATTCCCCACTTTGAATAATCCAACAGTATTGCTTGAGGCAGGAAATAAATGTTTAACAAGAGACACTCGTCCTTACACGGTGTAATTGAATGAACATTTGGAGTGTGAAAGAAAAAATGATTCATACTGCGTGATATGTCGACATATCTATTTCCGAAGCAGGTGCAAATTATAGTGGCCATAATTGCTTCTACATCTATATTTAGCGGTATCATTCGGGCAATGACGTAGGCTTCAACATGGCGGATGAAGATTATTTACACGTCCTAACTGAAGCATTTGAATATCACATAGGACATCTATACCACAAGAAAAAGTAGAATCACATGAGGGTTGCACCCAGGATAACGAAGCTGCTCGAGAAATGGTTGAATTAAGAGAACATATTACATACGACATTGTTGGATGTTGAATGGAACAATTCATCATATTATTAATTCTGATGGTTGTTAAAAAGATTCATTGTTTACTGTATTTGTATTTTATATAGTTTTTGTTTATTTTCGTTCTTTGTGTATTTGATATTGAATGTTTGAGTTTCTTATGCTATTTGTAAGAGTTTATTTTCTTTTTTCATTTCTTTTGTTTTTATTTTGATGAGTTTTGGAGGTCTATGATGAGACGTTAGACCTTATGGGTTCTTCTGAATAACCTATTTGCTGATATTGATTGGTGTCACATGTGAAATTTTAATGAAAACAACCAAGTTTCTCACTTTTTTTTTCAGCAATACAGTTTTTGAGGTATTCTGGATGGTCTTTTTCGTGATATGCATATGTGACACACACGAGCTTGATATTATGTGGGATAAAGACAACCAAGAACCATTTTCTTATAATGTCTATTATCTTCTTGTAGTAAGATTCATTGGTTGATATACAAAGTTTTCTGAGACATCATAGATGCATACAACTATAATTAATCGTCTCTTTTAACAATTTTTGCTTGTACTATATCTAATTAGATGTCGTTTAAAATAATCAGAAAATATGAGTTTGAGGATTACTGTCACCTCCCGAGCATTCCGTTGTCAATTTGGATTTCAATGTTCCCTGCAAATTTCATGTCAGCCACAAATCTTATTTTAATAGTTTTTTTCTTAATTTGAGAAATAATAATAATTAATGCTAAATGAGGTGTATATCTCTTTTTTTAATATTATGCACTTGTTTTTTGATTCTAAAGTATTAATCTAAGCATTATTATTAAATAGAGATAAAATGATCATTTATTTAGAAAAATTGAAATAGACCTGATTTGAAAATATAAAAAATAAAGAAATAACAGCTTATGTGCTGTTGTCCGAGAAAACCTCTTGCTTATTAACCGAAAGCGACAATTCGGCTGGGCAGACACCCGTCCCTTCCTCGCAAACTATCCGCCATCGATGCGAATCTCCGAGCTCTCGCCTGAACTCTGTCGTCCGCCTGCAGACGGTGACTCCCAGTCCTCCCGCCTTCACGTATTTGACGAAATTGAATCTTCTGTGAATGAAGCCGAATCCCTCACCTTTGAAGACCTCACCTCGCTGGAGAACCTCGTTGTCCGCCTTCGCAAATCTCTCTCTAGCACGACCTCCACCCATCCCCTGTCCGATTTGGCCAAGCTTCACGCATGGAAACTCAGCTATCGCTTATGGAATGCTTGCGTCGACCTCGCCAATGCCTCCGACGGTCTCCGCACCGTCGACGCTGACTATCGCGACCGCACTTTTGTACTGCAGGCTGAGCTACGCCAGATTGCTGCCGAAATCCTCCTCCTAGCGAAAAATCCCAAGGGAATCCCTTCTCCCGATATCAAATCCGCTTCATTCTTCCACAAGGCTGGCCTTATATGGCACGATCTTGGCAGGTTCAACCGCGCTGTTACGAACTTTGAGCACGCCACTGACCTGATATCATCGTCTCGTGCCGACGGTGAGGATGAGAAGCGGCTGCTGCTCGACTTAAACCTTGCCAGGGCCCGTACAGCGTGGGAGGCGAACGATCGGAGCCTCTCGATCGCACTGCTCGGCCGCTCCAAGAACATCTTATTCGGCTCTCAGGCAGGTTTCCAAGCCTTAGCGGAGCAATACCTTCAGTTTGGGAAGCTTAGCCTCAAGAACTCTTCCGACGGTTTAGTCGACGCGTCCAAGCTACTAAGCGAATCGCTTGAACTGTGCGAGAAAGGTATAGCAATTTCGACAGGAGGAAGTTTAGAACTGGAGCGCTTGAAGGCGCGATGCCTCCGATTCATGGCGGCGGAGCGACTGCAGGCAGAAGACTACGAAGGAGTGCTGAATTGCGTGAGGGTTTCGAGAGGAATTGAAGGGAAGGAAGAACATCCGAGCATAAGATACATGGCGATGAAGGCTTGTATTGGGGCTGGAAGGCTGGCGGAGGCGGAAATGGAGTTGAGAGGATTGATAGCTAACAAAAGCGTGCCTGAAACTACCTGCATCTCTGCGGTCGAGACGTTTCTTACTGCTACTGGGGCTGCGGAGGCCAAGGAGATAATGATGATGCTCTTGGGGCGTTGCAGGAGCGGAGCCGCTGCGGCGCTGAGGGTCGTAAAAATGGTGGCAGAGAGTGGTAGCTGTGCTGTAAGGACGAGGGTAGCGGCGGAACTGGCATCGGACGATAGAGTAGTGGCGCTATTCATTGACAACTCGTCAGCGAAGGAGAGAAATGCGATGCATGCATTGCTCTGGAACTGGTTTGTTTTTTGCAACATCATACTTTCTTCATATTCACTAGTCCCATCCTCGATGCAAGTGTTTGAATCTTGGTCCCGTGATGCGAATCAGGGGAGCGGAGCGTTTCAGATCGAAGGAGTATGATATTAGCGCGGAATTGTTCGAGAAGTCGATGCTTTACGTGCCCCGTGATGAGAACAGAGCTCGGCGCTCAAATTGTTTTAGGGTTCTTAGCCTATGTCACCTCGCGCTCGTACAACTTGATCTTGCTCAGGAGTTCATCGACCAAGCTGAGAAGGTAAATACAAGCATACTTGTCTGAATACAGGAGCTGAAGCTGTTACTAACATATGAGTTTTTGGTCTTTCGGTTTTTGCTTGCAGCTTGAACCTAACTTAAAATGCTCCTTTCTGAAGGTAACCACTTGATTAGTTGTTATTTTCGTTTGTTACCTTGTTTCAAGAAGTACGGTATTGGTGTGATGATTAGTTTTCTCCTGTTTATTTTTATTCGAGCTTCAACAGTTTAAGATCCAATTGCAAAAGAGGGACGAGGCGGCGGCCATCAGTCAGATAGAGGCAATGGTTAGCTGCATTGACTTCAACCCTGAGTTTCTCACTCTCTGCACCCATGAAGCTATTGCCTGTCAGTCCTTCCCGGTGGCTGTGGCATCTCTTTCCATTCTTCTCAATCTCTACTCTTCGGGAAAACCGATGCCTATGAAGGAAGTTGCAGTGTTTCGTAACCTCATTACGCTTCTCCATCGGGACTTAGATGGTGAGCAAGAGATGTTGAAGCACACGAGGAGAGCTTGGGCAAGAGTTAATGAGCTTGGGACTGAGAATTTCTTTGGCACAGGAGCTGTTGGTGCTCGTGAGCTAAACTGGTTTGCAGGCAATACATGGAATATGGGGCTGAAGATGGTGAAGGATAAGAAGTATGAGATTTGTGCTGAGTTCTTTGAGCTGGCGGCAGAGTTCTACGATTCTTGCAGTGATAAGAGTGAAGGGAAACAGGCAATGGTTTGCAAGTCATTGATTCTATGCACAGGGGCAATGATACATGCCGAGGAAGAGAAGAAGATTTCAATGACTGATTCTGATGTCAAGAGGGCGATTGAAATACTCCAACGAGCTGAGAAGGTAATCTTGAGAAGCTTAAAACGGCCATTTTATTTTCTTGCATTGTTTTTAAATATAATAATGGGATATTCACATACATAACACACAATTCTTTCATGTTTACAAATCTAACACCTCAAGTTTGATATTTATATTTGCAACGCTTTGGTGTCATGAATCTATTCATGAAAAGTTGTCCTTCAGTTTTAAAAAGTTAATAGGAACGATATTTTTTATGTTATACAAAAAAAGTTGTATACATGAATCTTGAGGAAATCCAACGGGTCTCGCTTATAAGGACCAAAGGACAATATATTAGGACAACCAAAAGACCGAAATACCAAGCCTCGTTTCTTTCAGTCAAAACTCTAAGTTGATCGAACAAATGAATAGAATGCATCTAATCCGAGGAACAATTATTCATGAACAACTTCCTCAAGCGATTCCATAATTCTTCACAAAAAATAGGCAAAGGACACCTCGCAGAGCACCTTTTTGATCCTCTGAGAAGGGCCTTTCTCCAAGGAGAGAAGCTTGTCTCCTGCCCTTTAGGCTCTGTTTGGCGTAGCTGCAGCTGCGCTGTCCCAGGAAACTGTCCCAGGAAACTGCTGCGAGGAAGCAGCTGCGGGGAAGTTGGCTGTCTGTTTGGTGCAACTGTGTGAAATCAGCTCTCGGGCAGCTGTTTATGGAAAAAAAGATCATAATGCACCTATTTGGTAAAACTGTTTTATAGAAGAGTATAGCAATCATATTTTTGTAACTTCAGTAGGCCCCCAAAGTGTTAACAACTTCTGTATAAGAATAAGAACGCTTATGGAACAAAATTTTAGATTACGCAAACACCACAGTAAATTCACAAAAAACCTAGCGTCTAATATAAGGAACATCCAAAAGATTTCTAGTAATAAGTTTATTAAATGAGCTCTGTTTAGATTACACAAACACCACAGGCATCTAGATGAGCTCCAAAATGGAAGCTTTTAGTTTCAATACATATATTATAGAAGATTTCAGGGAAATACATGATCATTGTTTAGTACAAACTTCAATGATAACTGTTCAGAATTACATAAACACATTTCAAGTAACCGATAGCATAAGAAGAGAAAAAAAAAACTCTAAAACTATTAAAATGACAATTAGCAAGGTAATTATATTATTTTTAACATTTACACGGTGCAGCTCCCGTGACAGGCTTTCCTCAAGTGATGTTTTTCATTCTCGATCAACGTCATCTTGGGAATCAATCGAACCGTCTGCCCAACGGAAGAACTTGCACTGTTCGCCAATACTCCCTGGACAGGTATAGAATTTTCTCCAGTAGCTGTGTGTCTAACGTGACTTTAGCAGTGAGGGTTGGATGCCACAGTAACAGAGTGTTCGTCGCGATGCCCCGAAAATTCGTGAGCTCATCTTCTCCTGAATGTAACAAAAAATTTTCATTAATTCAAGGAAGCTACTCTGGTTCACGAACAATTAGGAATGAAAGAAAGCTCAAGCTCATGCATGTAAATGCCCCTAAAAACCAATACAAACTTATGTTTACTCAATTTACTCAATTACATATATACCACCTAGTTCCTATTTATAACAGGAGCTCCCCATTTATAACAGCAGCTCCCCTATTTATACCACCCAAAAAATAGGGGCATTTACATATATAACACCCAATTCCTATTTATAACAGCAGCTCCCCAATTCCTATTTATAACAACAGCTACCCAAAAAAAATAAGGGCATTTACATATAGTCCACCCCAACCAACGCAAAGAATAAAAACAATTTGTTATTAAAGCGAAGGTATGTATTTGACATTTGCAGAAAATAACACATTAAAGAAAATAACTATGTGCTGAAAGAATAACAGAATTGTAAAATCCAAGCAGACTATAAATTCATCAGCATTCAATCATTTAACAGTATAGATCAATTACATGGCTGGGAATTTTGACATGGCTTCCATGGATCAAACCACTAGAAGGGAATTAGTTTCTATCATTGTCTCAACATATTAGACACCTAAACCTAGATTTAGGACATTGTAATCTAAACAACTTCCAGCTAAATTCATATAATATAGGGCATTGTAATTTGTAAAATGATCTTTCATAACCATTTATAAAAGCTTTAATTCTTAATAAAGTTATTTATTACATCACCAGTGCACATAAAGTAACTTCTACTACCAAACACTCATAAGTTGCAATTGCTTTGTCTTTCTAACAAATTACAAATCAATCATATATTAATCAACGCATTAGTAATTTGTTCTCGAATGACCGTCATTTCAGTTGCACCTTTCCCTTAATACAAATGGTTGATTGTTCGCTGTCATCTTGTAACATAGAACTACCAATTTGGTTTTCGGATGGGTCTTCAACTATTTCCTGTTGATTTGCTTCAGCATTGAGGAAATCAACGTCATATCGAGACGGGTGTCGCCTAATATAATTGTGTATTGTCATCGTCGCTATCACAATCTGAACCTGTTCTGGAAATGGGTAAGCAGACATATCACGTAATATCACCCATTTCTTGTTCCAGACACCAAATGTCCTCTCAATGACGCCTCGTAAAGAGGAATGCCTTTTGTTGAACGCCTCATTTCTGTTTCGTGTAACATTGTTTCGTCTGTTTCGTGTAACATTACTTGCTCGTTCAAAATCAAATATATGATATCTGGTATCAGGATATGGTTTGAGATACCCTCGCTGCAACGTATAACCAACATCCACCAAATAATACTTTTCTGTAAGGTGTTGAACCTTCAGTTTCACATTTTAAAAAAAATACAATAAATATTTGGTGGCACAACATACCTTCAGGAGGATGGGGATAGCTATAATGCCGATTCCGTGTTGCACTCTTGAAAATTTTGCTGTCATGTGCACTGCCCTCCCAACCAGACAAGATAAATGTGAAACACATATTAAAGTCGTAAACTGCCATGATATTTTGTGTTGGGGTTCCACTACGTTCGATAAATGCAGCTTTCTCATCATTTGAAACACATGCATCAACATGTGTTCCATCTATCGCACGGATGCAATTCTAAACATGTAGCTTTAGTAATTCATTAATTATTAATGTCATGCCATTAATTAATGTCATGCTTTCATGTTAAATTTCATTAATATAAGATTAAATCAGTACCTTAAAGAATGACATGTAGCGTCAATCGTGGCGAATCTCTAGGAGTTCGTGAAAACGTTGGATTCGTTGGCTTTATGACTTGTTTGGCGAGGCTCACCAAAACACTCAAACCCACTGAGAAGTACCTGCTAATGGTCTTTGATGAGTGCTGGAAGCGTTCTATCGCACCACACATTGACTCGTTCTGTGATAATATATAAAGAGTAATCGCCAAGTCCTCACGGTCAATCATCCTCATAGACCCATGGAGGCCATGAGATCCAATGAGTTCTTCTAAAAGATCTGTAAAAACCTCTTGTGTCATGCGAAACATGTTGTGAAATCTTGTGGGATGCCCGACAAGCATTTCCGCAACCCATTTGTCTCCAAAATGTGATGATGTGTAACAGAGAGAACGGTCGATGTATGTGTTGTAGTACTCTACGAGCAAGTTGATAGTTGTGTTTCTTTTTCTACGACGTACTTGGTTTGGGTCCATAATGATGTATACTGGACACATTTAGACAAAGAAAACTAAATTATTAAGCTAATCATCATTATGAAAAGAAGTCTATTATTTAACCTGTGACAAGTAATAACACAAGCATTCAGTGTAGATCAGAGTTATGGACTTCTAAGGAACTTTTAGCAACAAATTAGATTTCCGCAGTTTTCATATAGTTATATGTAAAAAACAAATTAAACTGAAAAGTCTCAGTTAACAACAGTTCGAATAACCATGTCTTCTCATAAACTGTTCAAATAAGCACATAGCAAATACTAAAAAATTCCATTCAAATTTTTCTGCGCTCATAAAAATGTCGTAGATATGACACTCTTCGCTCTTTGGCAATTGCTGTGAAAAAATCTCTCTACACCGAATTTTGAAGCAGCTCAACAGTAAACTAGTAAAGCTCATCATCCGCTGCAATACTCGGATCCTGCTCTAAAATTGAGACAACCTCGTTAATTGATATTTTTTGCACTTTATGAGGGGCATCGTTGGAAGAATCCCATGATATCTGGTTTCTAATAGAAGGTTTCTAATAGAAGCAGCTCCACCCTTTTTTTTACTCTTGAACCTAGATCGCTTTGAGCGGTTCGTGGATTGAATCTTAGTTGGACTTGGACTTGGGAAATCAGGTGAATCATCTGATAAGCTGACAACAACATTGTCCCGTGTTTCACCAAATCCTACCTCGTTAGGAGCGCATGCATATTTTCCTGTGGCGACGACACCCCCGAACATCAGGTCTAACTTCTCCTCTAAATCGGGTTCAATTCCAAAAGTTTTATACTTTTTCGCTGCGGGCACCACCTGGAGAAAAAACCCAAATCAGTTCTAAATCTTGAAAGAGAAAGATATTATGGAAATTATCAAAAAATTAAAATTACCAACCGCGAGCCTTTCTGCCCACCTCTCTTCCGAGGCATCAATGGTTTGCTTTATCGGATCCCAACCCAAACCAGTTGAACCACGTTTTAAATCCTTCCAAATTTTCCAATCTTTTTTCAGTTGATCCCATTTGTTTTTCATTTGTAGCCTTTCGTACTCCCGTCCCGTGGAGTCTTTAAAATTTTTAATGATATTCTGCCAACCTTATTTATTGAAAAACGTTGTTGGTCTATTGCTCAATTCTATTTCTTTTATACAAAGGTTGCAAAACAACATTTTGCTTCTTTTTCCCAGAGTGCTAGTGAACCATGTTCTTTAGCCTTACCAGCCATGTTTAAACTACGATAAAACAAATAAATGAAACACAACAATGACATAATTTAGAAGTTATAACATGAGAATCATTCATGGGCGTTGCATCATATTCAATAAAAACAAACAATTTAAGGAAGCATAAAAATGAAAAAACGGACACAAAATTTAACGTGATTCGGTCAACATGACCTACATCCACGGCAAAGGAGGCCAACAACTTTATTATAGCACCAAAGAGGAAGATACAAAGCTTTGATTCATACATTACTCCCTACTCGAAACATAAAAAAAACCAGCAACATATATAGAAAACCAAGTGCTGCTATGATGGATCCCATCCCAGGAATCTGGCATAATAGAAGCAAAATACATTACTCCCACAATGACTCATACATTAATCTCTCCCAGATGCATAATACATTACTTCCTTCCACACAACCCTTCGAAGTCTGCATACAGTAATCGGGCATAATAGAAAATCGACAGCATATCCAATAAAGAGGCAACCCGAAGCAAAAAAAAAAAAAAAAATTGCTGCGACGACCAATGCCAGCTTGCCAAGTACTGGAGCAATGCAAAACAAGTTAGGTATAAAGGGTTAGAACTTTCCTCAACGGTTTTACAGGGGCAACATTGAGAGGCCACTCGAAGCCCCTTACCCCAAATGTGCTCCCCATATCAAATTTTCATAAGAGAATTGCTACCCATATTTAAATTTAGAGATGAAAATTTTAAGAGGTATTTTTCGGAGTAAAGAATCCTTTTTCTCCTGGTGAATAGATATTCAAGTAATAGCAACAGAAGAAGACCCCAGAACCTCCCCTAATGACAGTTCAATATTCCACCAATCCATACACATCACTCGATTCTTATGTGATGTTAAGGATTAAATGATATGCTCGTAAGTATAAAACTTTAGGTGTGAGAGATATAAATACGTAAGAATTGTGTGCAATGTATGTAAATGCACCAATGCAAAGTAAACTGTGCATATATAAATTTAGTTTATCACAACATAACACCTAAAGTGTGCAAACTAAACTTTGCATATATAAATTAATTAATAGGACTGCTAAAATGGAAATCTTCCATCAATAGTTAACCAATTTGAATTGTAACATTAAAAAAACAGTGGAGTTCATTACAAAACTCCAAAATTGCAAGGCAACTTTTGAGATGTTACCCTTGCATAAGTTGACAATGCTCAAATAGTTGACCCAACAATTTCAAGTAATTCTACAAGTATAGTTATGTTAAAGGCAAACTCCTTGAGCATGTTGGTCCAGCATAAAAATAACTTCAAAATTTGTTATACAAAAAACAACTCCAAAAGTTAGCAAGAAAAATGAAACGAAAAAGAAAATCAGTGATGCAATCTTATCATGCTTTTGAAAGTTCAAATTGCAAAGACGCCAATATGGCAACTTTTTCATCAAAAAGAGAAAAAAATATAAATATTGTTGACTTCAATATGGATCCACTTGCCCCAAAATGAGAATTGAATTCAGTTACATATGATCTTGGTCCCTTGATCCTCTCCAGCTAATTAAACAGAGATTGGGAGGGATTTCAATAGGCCCAAATCATATGGATGTTATATGAATAAAATTGGAGCATTGCGATTTTACTTGTTCTTTGACCAAAACCTTCAAAAAGATGCATGCACGCCTATCTAGAAATACATGTATGAATATTTCACTCCCCACAGCCACATATTATAGCCTAAAAAATCATCGCAATACTAATGTGCCAGAGTCATGACATCACGAATACCATAATACCAATCCAGAGCCAACGAATACCATAAGATCATCGCAATACCAATGTGTCAGGAACTCTTCAAAGCATTAAACATAAAACACTAATGTGTCGGATCAAAGCATTCAACAGGAAATATCAGAGAGGTGAAAAACCAAGAGCTGGAACAATATTAACAAGCAACCAAAAGGATCACTTAGCTACTCTACGTGAAACTCCAGATCCACCACAAAAGAAGAGGAAAGAATGAAAATGACAGAAACGGAAAAGAGATAAGGAGGAGAAGCCATCAGAGCCGCAAAAACAATTGAAGAGAATGGTTCGTCATACCTGAGATCGGTCGTTCGAGGTTAGCTAGGAAAGAGGAGGGCGCGGGGGATTCGCGAGAGAGGCAGCGAGGAAGCAGCTAGGGTAGAGGAGAAAGAATGCGGGGTGAAGGGTAAAATCATTGGGGCGAAAGCTGGGCCGCGGGGTTAATCCTGCGGTCCGCTTTCTCTGAGCTTCGTCGAAGTTGTGCCGCGAATCTACGAACCAAACAACGAACTTTACCAAATAGTCGCGGTAAATGACCACGCCGCGGACACCCCGCCCTCCCAAACAGAACCTTAGATTATAGTGATGGACCATCTGCCTGACGACTCAAGTTCATCTTAACAAAAGGAGAGCCTCTGCTCAGGATTCCATTAAGAGGGTTGGCCGATGACCTTTCAGCTGACTAAATATATGCCGATCGACCAAATGTTTTCAACCGACCAAATGACCTTAATAATAGGTCATTAATTGCCCCTCTTAAAGCAGTTATGATTATAAAATTATGCTAATGTTAGCTTTGAATATGAAAGGGTCTGGGAGTTGATTATTAAAATAAAAAAAAATGTAATAATGACTTGTAATGTCCTTATTAAAACAGAGATAAACATGTAATTTTACTAGATACTCCTGAAATCTATAAATAGGGGGTCATTCTACAACAAAAAGACTATTAAATTTACTCCATCAAAGCTCGTGTACTGTGCACTCTTTCTCAATCTCTATTTCTCTCTCTTTCTCTCATCAGTCCAACGCTCTTTATCTTGGCTGTGATTCACATGACGTATTTTGATTCAACTTCCTAAAAGTTTCGGTTAGTGTAGAATGATGCCACTATCAAGAAGTGGAGCACACCATGGAGAAAGAACTCATCTGGGAGATACCACGAACATGGAGTTCATAATGGAATTTGTGCAGCAAAAAAATTAGGAACTTTGAGATCAAGTGACAGTCAGATTGCGGAATTGACCTGTGGGCTACTCGAGGGAAGAACACAAACTCCGTAAGAACCGAACCCTCGAGGAGAACCCGAACTCTAAGACAGCCAAGCTGCATTGGGGATAGAAAGGGTAGAAGACTTCTAGTATCAAGATAGTGCTGGGTCTACACCGTTGCTCAGACCATTATTTGGGCAAACGAAGGCCTACCTTCAGCCAGAGAATGCGCTTTACCGGCAGATCTTAGATGCTGAGCCACCGGAGAAATTCAAACCTTCATTTTTGGAATCATTCAAGGGTCAGAGTGATCCGATTGATCATATCACTTCCTTTGATTAGATAATCTGCTTTCTCAAAATATCTGACACACTTAAGTGTCAGTTATCTTACACTATGCTGGGGGACTCAGACATTAGGTGGTTCAATAGCCTTTCAATACGATTAATCACATCCTTTGATGAATTGAAGATGTTCACAGCATAGTTTCCCAGCGGCCAGAAGTCTCGTAAGAACTCACAGGCAATGTGACACGTCAATCAAGGGACGAACAAGAACCATCATTTTTATGTATCTCGGTTCCAGAAAGAAATGCTGGAAGTGGGCAATTGGAGCCCGCTATAGCACAGGTCACCTTGTCCCAAGGACTGAGGAGCGAACCTTTGAAGTTTTCTTTGGGTGTGCAACAACTGAAGAGCCTGATTTAACTCTCAGAGTTAGCAAATCAACACATTACGGTGGAGGAGTATTTCCACCTGTCTTATTAGAAAGTCGAGCAATTTTACTGTTGCTCTTAGGAGAGAACCTTGCAAGATGATGCGTGTAGACCAATGATAGAGGGTCGATAGAAACTTCTGAAGAGGACGAGTCCGGTCAAAAAACGATCATCAGACGATGGAGAGGTACCAAAAGCCACCCAGTTGAGGGATTCGATGACAGAGTACTTCAAAAAGACTTCATCGATGAGAACTAGAGCTTTTCTCTGGAATACAAATAAGTTCTGCAAATGCTACAAGGACCACGATCATGATACGGAGGAATGTAGATACTTCCAAAACCTGGGTGAAGAGTTGATACGGGCCAAAAAACACAGAGTTTGTGGCTCCAGTGGCGCTAACCCAAAGGCAGGGAAAAAACTCTAATGAATCAGACTCTGATGAGCCTGTTCGAGCCAACTCTATCTACATCATGGGGGTAGTGCCAGTCATCCTGGAAGGAGATTTGGTCAGATGATTCGATCATAAGAGTTTTCGAATGGGTGAACTCTTCATGGCTACATTCACTTCGAAGATTAAGCCTCTCCATATTATTTTTATGGACGCGTTTTTGTCCCTGAAGGGGAATCCCTATAATGATGTCGTTGTGGTCAGCCAATGATTAATATCAGAGATGTAGTATTTTGATTAACACTGAAAGTTTAAGGAAAATCCAGTCTAAGTCTTCTTTTGACAAAATGCATCTATCAGTCGACCGATTAGTGGCACTGACTGACCCCATCTATGACTTTTTTGGTGAACGAGAGGAAGCCCTGATAATGATCTAGCTATCTGTCACCTGGGGAGAAGTGGACAACTAGTTTACCAACATGGACGATTTCGTAGTGGTTGTTGCACCACCCACTTATAATGTTATCTTCGGTCCCCCACTACTCAATGACTTCTGAGTCATAGTCTTCACATACCACGTCACAGTAAAATTTCGATGCAACGGGGAGATAGTTAACATTCAAGGAAATTTGGAACATTCGTTGACAAGCTACCTTCGAGCAGTCGACAACATGGAACAATTATCGTTCGATATTCAAAACCAGCATGAGGGGTTCTCGAGACCGAAAAAACCACTGTAGATTTTTCTGCTGTCGACAGAGAGCCATATGAAAATTTTCTAGTTAGTGAACGATATAAAGATTTGTTGATCGAAACTTCTTGAGAGCATCATAATGATTTTGCTTGGTTGGCCGCTGAAATGTTCGGCATTCACGTAGCATGCCACCGCCAGAATGTTAATCCATTCACTCGGTCAGTGAAGCGAAAGATGAGAAGATCGGCCATAACATTAGTTGGGCGCAAAGTGGTGTAGAAGCTTAATGAGGCAGACTACTTTTGGAAGGTGTTGTACTTAACATGGGTCTCCAATGTGGTCTTGGCCCCAGAAGACGAACGTCAAATGGAAAATGTGCACGGACTTTAAGAATCTGAACTTTACCCGTCCGAAGGTTAGCTATCCCCTGCCGAGAATTGACACTCTAGTAGATTTGGCGGTCGACCATTCGGCAATGATCTTTCTGGATGGTTTCTGGCGAATATTAGATCAAAATGCATACAACCGACACGGAGAGGATGACATTTATTACAAATGAAGTCTTGTGTTGCTATAATGTAATGCATTTTTGACTAAAAAATATTGGGGCTGCTTATTATGGTTTAATTATATAATTTTTCATATGAAAAGGAAAAAAAATATTGAAGTCTATGCGGATAATGTTCTAGTTAAGAGTAGGTCGGCTAAACAACATAAAAGAAATATTTTAAACACTCATAAAATATAATTTTAAACTCAATCCAATAAAGTGTACATTCGAAGCTTCGATTGACAAATTTTTTGGATACCTCTCGACTCCCAAAGATATAATGACAAATCCCGCGAAAGTATAAGAACTATTGAATATACCTTCTCCTCAGAATGCTAAAGGTGCAAAAGCTGATTGTCTGGATAGCAACACTCAGCTGGTTCATTTCAAAGTCAAGCGATAAATGAGCAGCATTCTTCAAAATGCTAAGCCAAGAATTTTGAATTGTCGGTTGAATGTGAACAAGCATTCAAGAGCCTAAATCAATCACTTGCCTAACCATCACTACAACAAAGTTCAATTCCAAAGAACTCTCTGTATTTGGGAGTTGGGCTTGAAGCCATCAGTTTGAGCTTGCTCTCGAGAGGAGCTTGAAAAGCAGTTCTCAATCTACTATACCAGTTTGATTTCTTAGAGGCACTGAGGTCAGATATCCTATCAAGAAAAAACTAACGTTTGCTCTAATTATCTCTGCTTGCAGGCTCCGACCATATTTTCAGATGCATTCAATCGAGGGCATCATTAACCGTCCACTCAAATCCATGCCCACTATAATAGAATATTTCGGTCGACTTCTGAAGTGGGCCGTGGAGCAAAGTGAATATGATATTTCCTACATTCCACAAACGACAATTAAAGCTCGAGCTATAGCGGAATTTTTAGTAGATTTTTTTAAAAATGGTGAATCGAGTGAAGTAACTAACATTGGTGACCTAACCTGACCTTGCACATCGATGGAGCCTTGAGTTAGGCGAGAGCTGGAATCAGATTGATGCTGAGCAGTCTGATCGGCCAACATCTCTACCATTCAGTCGTCCTCGAGTTTGAAGTCATCAAAGACCAAGCGAAATATGAAGCATCAATAGCGGTCTAAGTCTAGTATATGAAATGAGCATTTGACATTTATTGGTGTCATTAGATTTGATATTGTGGCGAATTAAGTCAACATTAAATTTGAAGCAACATATAAAAGTATGGTAAAGTGCTTGAACAAGACCAAAGCGAAGATATGAAAGTTTGCGGACTTTAGAATTGAACACGTCAGACAGGAAGAAAATCAAGTGGTAGACCTTCTATCTAAATGCATTTGCTATGGAGAAGGGACACCCCAGAAGGTTCTCTGGCCGGCCGTTGAGGAACCAGAGTTCATGGAGGCAAAAGCAGAGAACACAAAGTGTTGGATTGATCCCTACATCCAATATCTAGAAACCAGAAAGATTTGTGAAGAAATCACTGATCGAAGGAGATTCAAGGTTAAAGTTGCATAATACCTCATGATCGAAGGTAACTTATTTTAAGATCAACCACTTATCTATTCCTGAGATGCGTATAGGAAAATGTGGCGGAAGAAATTCTTTGGAAAGTATATGCTGGCGAATGTATGAGTCATTTTGGATGAAAAACTTTGACACATCGGGTTCAACGACAATTTTACATATGACCGACCCTAATGAAAGATGTAGAGTTTTGTAAGAGATGTGAGCAATGTGATACACCAAAATAATATATTATTTTAAGTACCTATTTTATGCTTATTTTTTGTGATAATGCACTTTAAAGAAGAGTATTTTTGTGTTTTTGTTGCAGGTATATTTTTACGCATTTGGAGCAAAAATGACAAAAAGGACAACAATTGGAGCAACAAGAGCCAATTTTGGATTCTGGCGCATCATGATGCGCCAGCCAAAATCCAAAGAGTTGGCGGGCGACTTTTTCAAATTAAGGCGGTTCAAGACGAACTTTGCGCGAATTTTCAAAAGGACACTTGTTCTACACATCCCTTTGAGTGATTTAATGCATCTAGACACTTTAGAATGTTCTTTTATGAAGGGACATGCCTCTTAGATCAAATGACACATCTTTTGAATTCTTTTCCAAAGGAGACAACCTAGAATAAAAAAAAGAAGACTTGAAGAACTTCTAAAAAGGGGGATGAAAAGAGGTTTTGGTGGGTGGCGTGAGAGTTAGAGAGAGAGAGAAGAAGAGATTTTATTCTAGGTTTGTAAGAGGAGAGGGAATGTGAGAGATTTATTCTTCATTACATTTCTAAGAGAGAGTTGAGAGTGTTTGTAAAGATAGAAAAGCTTGGAAGAAACTTTTAAGGATTTGGTTGGGAATGATTGTGAGATAAGTTGTATTTTTATTTCTTTTGTTTTTTAAACTCGTTTTTATATATGAAATTCGTGTTTTATCGTATCATTCTCATAAATTCTGAGTAGTCTTTTTTATTCTTTTCCTTTGAATATATTGTTTTGTGAAGAATAGATTTTGTTTTCTACGGTTATAAATGATAAGAATTTGTGATGATTTAAATTCCGATCTTCATTTTCTTTTCGATCTGGCCAATTGAAATATTAAAACCTATGGAGAGACATATGTTGTTAAACGAGATATGATTTCTACAACATAGAAAGAATCACATTTGATTTCATGGGAAAGTATTTCATGGGAGGAGTTGGGTGCAAATAAATAAGGAAATATACTTTGTTAGATGCAGAATTAGAAAATTTAAGTTGACAAATTAAAATCCCCAATTTGGTCTAGTTAATTGAAAGCTGATGCGAGATTGTTAGCCCTCAAGGGGGCTTCTGGAGTGCCAGCCGGTATCCTCCCATCCTAACCACAGAATTAGGGACCAAACTCTGGATTAGTCAATGTTTTTTATAGCATTCGGAAGAGGGTAAATAATATGATTGCTCCTATTTGACACAAAACAACTTTTATACATATTTTCAAATGATATTAATTTCTTCACAAATCATATACTCATTGTAAAAGGGAAATATGTTTTCTTAAATTTGAACTTCCCGTTACAATAAAAACTTTGTTTAATTTTTGCAATTTTATTTCTGAAAGTTTAGTATTTAGTTTAGTTTAATTTCTGTAATCTTACATCTGCATTTTAATTAGCATTCAACTGAGGAGTCAATTTTCAAATTTTGCACTTTACTTTCATTTTTTGTTTTTATTATAAAATAATTTCCAAAATTTACTTTAGGAATTTCAAAGTTCCCTGTGGGATTGATATCTAGTACTCCATTAGCCTTTTATTAATTGCACGATACATATACTTGCATTGATATTTAGGAGAGATTTGACAGTTTAAAAAAATAATTTTAAAGGATAAATTATATTAACGTAAGTATAAAAATTCTTATCAAAATATTTCTCATCTTTAAAAACTGCTAAGCTTAGAAATAACATCACATCTTTTTGTCAGTTTGAAGGAAAATCAATTTATGAAGCTTGGGAAAGACTTAAAGGTTTCTTTAGAAAGTGCCACATCATGCTTTGCCAGATTGTTTAATAATTCAAACTTTTTATAATGGGTTGGTTGGATCTCTTAGTTCGATAATTGAGGCTGCTGCTGGTGGATCATTAATGTCAAAACCATTCAATGAAGCATATTAATTAAAGAGATGACTATTAATAATTTTCAATGGTCCTCTGAAAGTGTAAATCTAAAAAGAGTAGCTAGTATACATGATTCAGATGCAATATCTATTTTAGCTGCCCAAATAGCTGTTATATCAAAGAAGATAGATCAATATGGAATGAATTATTCTCAGACAATACCTGTGCTTAAGAAGAACTCATTGGGACAAATGATAGAATCTTAATCTTCTTATGAGACTTTAAATGCAAAAAACAATCGTTCTAATAATTCTTATGCCAATTATTATAATATTGGTTAGAAGAATCATCCAAACTTTTGTTGGAGTAACAGTAATTCTAATGCTGCAAATCTACAATGGGGAAACAACACTGCGAACCCATTGGGAAACTCCAACAATCAAGGGAACCAAACTTATAAGCCTTATTACCCCCCAGGTTTTAATAATTTGCAGAGTAAGGAGAAAAAATTATCAATGGAAGAATTGATATTGCAAATGGTTAGTCAATTACAAAGTCAAAGAGCTGCTATCAGAAACATGAAAAATCAATTAGGATGTATTGCTACTGCACTTAGCAATAAACCTCCAGTATACATCCAGGAGCATTGCATGGTAATGTTGAAGTAAATCCTAAAGATCAGAAATAAGAGCAAATTAAGACTGTTCTACTGAGAAGTGGAAAAGAATTAGAAAACAGAGTTAAAAAAGAAGTGAAAGTTGAAGTTGAAAAAGATGAGGTGGGAAATGAAAAATCTAGTGAAAATTTTCAGTTTGAGGCAAAAAATTCTATTAAGCCAATGAAAATTACTGTAGAAAGACCACCACCTCCTTTTTCTCAAAGATTGAAGCAGAAACATAGAGATAATCAATTTACGAAATTTTTGAAAATTTTGAGGAAATTAACGATAAACATTCCATTTGTTGAAGCTTTGGAACAAATGCTAGGCTATGTGAAGTTCATAAAGATTATACATAATAAGAAAAGGAAGTTTGTAGATAATGAGACTGTTGCACTCAGCGAAGAGTATAACACTATAATTCAGAAAAATCTTCCTGAAAGACAAAGATCTTGAAAGTTTTACAATTCATTTGTGCTATTGACGAATGACTTTATGGAAAAGCTTTATGTGATTTAGGAGTCAATATTAATCTTATACTATTATCAATTTTTTTTTAGAAGGCCTTAGGAGATATTTCACCTATAACTGTAACTCTGCAGTTAACTGATCGTT
Organism: Phalaenopsis equestris; assembly: GCF_001263595.1. Lineage (NCBI taxonomy): Eukaryota > Viridiplantae > Streptophyta > Magnoliopsida > Asparagales > Orchidaceae > Phalaenopsis > Phalaenopsis equestris. The sequence goes on along the minus strand of NW_018165000.1, from coordinate 382,068 downwards.
CGATTACCTATCCTAAAGGAGTTATAGAAAATGTCTTGGTAAAAATTGATCCTTCGTGTGGACATTATTGTATTAGATATGGAGGAAGATAAAGAAATTCCTATTATTTTAGGAAGACCGTTTCTAGCCACTGGAAGAACGTTGATAGATGTGTATGTGCAGAAACGAGACTAACTATGAGAGTTAGTGATCAATATGTTAGATTTAATATTGCAAAATCATTGAGATGCCCTGCAAAAGAGCAAGAGATTGAATGCTTCAGAATGGATATTAATGAATATTTAAGCCATGAATATTTCAAGAAAACTTTTGAATGAGAATTTAAGAAGGAATATATGGAACAAGATGAGAATAAAATTTAAGATGAATCTATGGAAGTAAGTAAAGAGGATATGAATTATATTCAGGAAAGATCTGAAATGTTGGATCCTACAGAAAGTAACAAGAATTTGATTTCATCTATTGAGAAATCCCCTGAACTAGAATTGAAAATGTTTCCTACACATTTGAAGTATGCATTTTTAGGAGAGATAGAGATTTATCTACATTAAAGGAAATTTATCTACATTAACTTTTATAGTATCCTCAAAATTAACTGATATGCAAAAACAACAGTTGTTGGAAATTTTGAAAAGATATAAGAAAACTTCTGGATGGACATTAACGGATATTAAAGGAATTAGTCATTCAATTTATATGGATAGAATCTTATTAGAAGATCAACATTAATCAAGAGTTGGCCCTCAAAGGAGATTAAATCTTATGATGAAAGAAGTAGTAAAGAATGAAATTTGAAGTAGTAAAGAATAAGAAGTAGTAAAGAATGAAATTTTGAAATGGTTAGATGCTGGAATAATATATCATATTTCAGAAAGTACTTGAGTTAGTCAAATTCACTGTGTTACAAAGAAAGGAGGTGTGATTGTAGTAACAAATAAGTATAATGAACTAATTTCGACAAGACAATTTACTGGTTGGCGAATCTGCAATTAGATTATAGAAAATTAAATTCTGCAACCAGAAAAGATCATTTTCTTTTTACTTTTTTGGATCAGATGTTGGATAGATTAGCTGGGCATAAATATTTTTATTTTCTAGATGGATATAGCGGTTATCATCAAATACCTATTGCTCTAGAAGATCAAGAGAAAAGAAAATTTACTAGTCCTTATGAAACTTTTGTTTTTCTGCTAGTGTCTTTTGAATTATGTAATGCACCTACTACATTTCAAACATGTATGATGTCAATTTTTTAGTAATTTGATTAAAAAAAGGATTGAAGTTTTTATGAACGATTTTTCTGTATTTGGAACTTCATTCGAAATACGTCTCAATCATTTAGAGAAAATTCTAGAACATTGTGAAAAAAATAATCTCGTATTGAACTAGAAAAAAATATCAATTTATGGTTGCACGAGGAATTGTGCTTAGACAAAAAATTTCAGAAAATGGCATGGAAGTAGATCCTGCAAAAATATAAATTATATCAAAAAAATACAGATTATATCAAATCTATACAGATTATATCAAATCTACCTCCACCTACCATAGTAAGAGAAGTTAGGAGATTTTTGGGACATGCTGAATTTTACAGGAGATATATTAAAGATTTTTTAAAATATACTAAACCTTTATGCCAACTTCTGGAGAAAGATACAAAATTTGACTTCAATCAAGATTGCCTTAAAGCGTTTGAAACTTTGAAGGAAAAAGTGATCACTGCTCCTATAATTCTTTTACTGTGAATTAATGCGTGATGCTAGTGATTAAGCAATTGGAGCTGTTTTAGGGCTGAGATATGATAATATTTTTAAAGTTATATACTATGCTAGTAAGACACTTAATGATGCTCAGATTAACTACACCACCACTGAAAGAGAGTTATTAGCTATTGTGTATGTTTTTTGATAATTTTAGATCATATCTGATTGTAGCTAAATGTATACTGCATACTGACCATTCGACTGTTAAATATTTGATGCAAAAGAAGGATGCTAAACTATGATTAATTAGATGAGTACTTCTGATGCAAGAATTTGATTTTGCAGTAGTCGATAGGAAAGAGATTGATAATTAAATTGTTGATCATCTTTCGAGGCTAAAATAAGAAGAAAACTTGATATGAAAAAATAGATTAATGAAACTTTTCCTGATGAACGACTTTATGCTGTAAAAGGATGAGAAATACCTTGGTATGCTGATATTATAAATTATATTATTGGTAGTATTTTACCATATGAATTAACAAAACAACAGGAAAAGAAATTCATTCATGATGCAAAATCATATTTTTGGGATGATCCATATTTATATAAGCAATGTAAAGATTTAATGATGAGACGATATGTGTCTTATAAAGAAATTCAAGATATTATTCGATCGGTGTTAGAGAGTAGGTAATATTTTAAAAAGAAATGAAATGCTTCTAAATTTAAATTCAGAAATTGAAATTTTTTATGCATGAGAATTAGATTTTATGGAACCATTTATACCCTCATTCAGAAATATATACATATTGATTGCAGTAGATTACGTTTCAGAACGGATTGAAGTAATCGCTTTACCTCGATGTGATGCTCGTAGTGTTTCAAAATTTTTTATTAAAAATATTTTTGCAAGATATGTATTGCCGAGAATAATCATTACCGTTGAAGGATCTCATTTTAAAAATGCAACAATTACAAGATAGGTTGAAAAATATAATATAGTGCATAAAGTTGCAACTGCTTGTCACCCCCAGACGAGTGATTTAACAGAAATATCTAATCGTGAAATTAAGAGAATTATGGAAAAAAGTGTTAATCTTAGTAAATTAGATTGGTCTACTAGATTCAATACTGTATTACGGGCATATAGGACAACCTATAAGTCACATATAGGAATGTCCCCTAATAGATTAATTTTTGAGAAGACTTGTCACTTGCCAGTTGAATTGGAACAGAGTTGGAACATGAATTGGAACATAAAGCTTATTGGGCTATAAAAGAATTCAATTTTAATTTGAAAGAAGCTGGTGAAAAAAGATTATTGTAAATGAATGAACTTGAGGAAATGAGAAATGAATCTTACGATAATACGAGAATTTATAAGAAAAAGATAAAAAAATGGCATGATTGAAAAATAATAAAAAGAGAATTTGAACCTTGACAGGAAGTTTTATTATATAATAAAAGATTGAAATTATTTTCTGAAAATGGAAATTTAGGTGGAACGGGTCATTCATAGTTATAAAAGCCTATCCCTATGGGACAGATAATATTGAGGACCCCAAGACTGGAAGAATATTTAAAGTGAATGAACATATCCCTATGGGACAGATAATATTGAGGACCCCAAGATTGGAAGAATATTTAAAGTGAATGAACACAGATTGAAATCATATTTTGACGGTTAAAGACCAGCTTTTAAAGAGACAGTAATGTTGGATCACCCAGAATAAGACTGGGAATGTCGGACTGACGACATTAAACCAAACGCTTTGTGGGAGACAACTCATTTGTATCGTTGTTTGAGATATTTCATATATATTTATGTTTGTCTTTATGTAGTTCGTGTATTTAATAAAATATTTAGAAACATCTTTATTTGCTTTATTTTATGAAAAAAATGAAAATTTATTAGATCGAAATCGAAACGACAAAAAATCTTGAATTGGCGCATGATGCGCGACTTTCCAGAGAGCTGACGCATGATGCACCGCTAGTCCGAAAATGTTTAAAACGTGTCAAATGGTGGTTTTTGACGGTTTTTTACGATTTCTTCTCCATATAACTCCTAAAAACCGAATCCAAACCATATTTTAGGGGGGAAAACGAGGGAATAGTCACTATTTTTCAATTCCTATAGCTTCCCACTCTAGAAACTCCACTAGATTTAGAATTTTTAACCGGAAAAAATTCGTCAGTTTCGATGCACAGAAATTACATGATCGAGTTCTTGCGAAGAAGAGGCTTATCAAAGAAATCGAAGATTCAACACACCGAATAATCGAGTAGAAGAGACTATTACGCAGAGGCGTTGGGAAGTGCTTTGTCACACTACTGCCGCTGTTGTTGTTCCTGTAGTAAAAGAATTTTATTCAAATCTTTAGGGGATCAACCAAGGAATGATTTACCTGCGTGGTGGGTTTGTGCAATTCACTCCTTCAAAAATAAACTAGATATTTATGATTGAAAATGTGCTTATCTGCCATTATGCAAACTTTACCCCTACCAGAGAGAATATGAATGAACTCTACCGTTACCTTACGAATGAAGATGCTAAGTGGGAGACCAAAGATGATGAAAATATAAGTTTTCCTTCATCATTTTTAAATCCAGTTTCTAAAGTCTGACACTTCTTTATTGCATCGAAATTACTGTCTACCATGAAAATTAGTAAGGTCACTAAGGAGAGTGTCATTTTGAATTAATGTATTCAAATTGGAAAACCTATTGATGTTGGAGCTATTATTGTGAAATCTGTTTTGGGTTTGATTGTGAATGAATCTGCAACTAGACTGAGACATCCATTCACTATTTTCCTACTATGCAGTCAATCACAACTATCAATCACATCTATCTTATGAAAGTTGGGAAAAAGTGCTACTTCCTTGGAAGCCGATGGATGTATTGGAATGGGAGGCGAAAATGATATGAATGTACTGATGAATCAAGGATCTCAGAATTCATTACCTGTTCAGCCCTACTACAACTCGAGTATACTTTCAAAGAGGTTCAAGAAGATAGAAAAAGATGTGCAGAATCTCATGCACGTGATTGAGAATATTACTGAAATGCTGGATCATCTAGATTGGAGGCTGAAGGAACATTTTGAACATACAGGGCGTATTGAAGATGGATTGGTATGTATGTTCAGGAAACATACTTGGATTGAGGAGGAAAATTCAACTGATGAATTTCCATTTTGACCCTTCTATAATCTGTATGTGCACTGCCAATCGATGTGAGATATCCAGGAGGACGATAGTGAAGATGATGATTGAACTTAATTTATGCATGAAATGTTTTGTGTAGTAGTGTTTGTTTTAGTTTGTTGTGTTTGATTGCATTTCCTTTCTAATGAATGCTCTCTATCTTTATGTTTTGAATTTTAATATTTAGATTTCAGTGTTAGGATGTTGGTTTACTTTAGAACACTGAATTTGATGTTTGTTTGCTTGAAAAATATTAGTTTGTAATAGCGCGAATTTTATATATAAATGTGAGTTTTGTGTTGTTTGTGAAATTTTTGTGTTAGTGTGATGTTTATGTATGCTTATAAAGATTTATTTAAGTCAAATAGAGGTTGACGTAAAGCGGTACAGAGCAGATTTCCACAAAAATTGAAATATGGAAAATTAATCGCACGAACAAACTTCATTTTAGCTTGAGTCTTCTTCTACCTCAATACCTTGGTCTAGGGCATCACATTGTGGGCGAAAGAGAAGGATTCAAAGGCTAAAAACTATAGATTTCATCTTCTCTTGGTAAGAGATTCACTTTAACTTAGAAATTTTTGATTTTTACCATGGATTTTGGGAGATTCAAAAGTTGAGATTTTTGATGAATGGGATTTTTTATGAAAATTTTATGAAAATACTTGAAGAAAACTCACGGTGAAAAGTTTCTTACCAAATAACCTTGCTTAAGGAGTTAGATTTTTGATTTAGTAACTTATTTGGACTATATTTGAATTTTCGTAAAATTTTCAAATGGGTCCTCGAGTTAAGAGAGGAAGGCCGTCCGAGGACTTTGACGCACGAAGATTTGTTAGTTTCAAAGCCCAACATAGTTACAATACTCAGATGGAGACCAAGAGAATGATCCAAGAGCGGGCGTTTGCAAACCTGGGTAGCGAGGTCGAAAGACTGATTCTTGTCAGGAATTGGGAAAGATTCTGCTATTTCACTGCTGTAGCAATTGTCCCGATGGTTCGGGAGTTTTGTGCAAACCTGAGATTTACTACTGATGATCACATCCTTGTTAGAGGTAAACAAGTTGAATTTACTGCTGATCAGATCAATACTTTTTATGATTTGCGGGGTGTATTTTTCGATGAATATGCTGCATTTGTGATGACTGATTCATCACTGGATGAAGTGATTGCATTTTTGACTGATGGAAGAGGAGAATGGAAGATTAAGAATAACAAGATAGTTAACTTTCCTGCTTCAATGTTGACTATTCAGTCAAAAATATGGCACCACTTCATTTCTGCTAAACTGTTGCAAACAAATCATTTGACTGATGTTACTAAAGATAGAGCTATACTCAACTATTACATTCAAAACATGAAGGCAATAGATGTGGGTGCACTTATAGTTCGACATGCTCGAAGTATTGCTGGTAGTTCTACAGCTGGAGGATTAAGATACCCTGCCTTGATTTTCACTCTATGTGAACAATCAGGAGTAGAATCCCATAGAAATGAAGAGAGATTGTAGCCACAAAATCCGATCGGGAGCCGATCGGGAGACATGATTTAGAGAGTAGAATCATTTGTTGAGTTTAGAAGTGGAAGAAGAAATAGACCCTCTACATCTATTGCAGGGGCATCTACTTCTAGATCTGTATCACTTGAAGTTATTATGGACCAACTAATTATTCAACAGATAGATATAGTAAATATTCAGACTCAGTTGGGAGAGATGGGAGCAAAGAATGCCTATAATAATGAATATCAGCGGAGGAGAGTTCAACATGATATTGATTTTAAAAATGCCATGGTAAGACACCTTAGGGGTGAACCTAATGTGGACTTTCTTGCTTGCCCCAGTTTCACTTCCTATGCTCCCATCCATGATGAAGAAGAAGACGAAGAAGAAGAAGAAGAAGAAGAAGATGATGATAATGAAGAGGAAGGAGATGAAGATTGATGTTTTATGAGTCTTGTTTAGTTTTTTTGATGTCTGTTTGTTGTTTGTGTTTGTATAAGGATGTACTTTTATTTGAAACTTGTTGAAGTAAAAGACTTTTTATGTTGTGAACTGAATCTGTAATAGTAATTGTAGACTTTCATTTTTTTCTGCATTTTTAGTATTTTCAGTTTAATTTGTCGGTTTACTTTTTCAGTTTTTGTATTTATGTTTTCAATTCTCAACAAGTTCTTTAGAATATATTATGTTTTATTTAATGCATTAAACCTGCATGTACTTTTACAGTTAGTATCTGCAGTATACCAGAGCCCAGTTTCATGATAAGAAATCTTCTACAAGTCAGTTTTTATTTTCATGCATTTGCTATTTTCTTTCATCTATTAAATTTTATTTCCAAACTATTTTTAAAGTGATTTAAAAACTTAAATTTGGGGGAAAGAAAAAGTTATTTTGAAAAATAATAAACTAAATTTTATTTGTCTTTAAATAACTATATTTAAAAAAAAAATAATTTAACATGGTCTGGGGTATTAATATTTAACTTCAAATGACTATATTTTTGTTTATAAGTACTATAGTAAATTTTGGTAAATAATTTTTAATAATGAAGGTCAAGTATAAAGTTGAAGATATTTGGTATGATAAGATAACATTATGCTTTTCTATTTAAAGTAAAGGAAATTGTATTTTTGAAGTGTTAAGAATTTTAGAATTTCATGTAAGAAGAAATGAATGAGACTTTATGAAAAATCATAAACTAATATGAATTTATAATGTAAAGAAAGATATAGAGTTTTGACTTTAAGAAGAGGATAATGAAGTTCAAAATCATTAAAGATTATCTAGATATAATAATCCTCACTTGAAAAAGAAAAAGAAAAGAAATGATTGAAAAGATACTAAAAGAAAAGAAAAAAAATTAAAAAGAAAAGAAAAAAAAATATAAGTGAGGAGAACCTTGAGGAAATGCTTAATCAAAAATTGGCTTCACTTGAATCAAATTAAGGAAAAAACTTTATCATATTTTCTAAATTTGTATTGCATTATTAGTAGCATTCATAGTAAAGTTTTCATGAAGTTCTTTTTCATATTAATTTTCTAAATGTTCTTAATATGACAAATTGCAATTTTCTTAAAATGAATAGAGATTCAAAAATCTTAAATTTGATTACTAAGTATTTCTAGACTTACAATTTGAATCTAAGTTATTAAAGAGTTTTTCTTAAATTTTGCATTTCTATTTATTAAACTAAAGTATAGAAATATAAGTTAATCTCTATCTAAGTCATATGTTTTTATGTAATAAAAATATCATTTGAAGACAAGTAACATGTAAGTTTGAGAGATTTTGATATATCAAAGTAATATACTGTTTTAAGTACCTATTTTATGCATATGTTTTGTGATATTCTACTTTTAACAAGGATATTTTTGTGTTTTTGTTGCAGGTGTATCATTTTTAGACATTTGGAGCAAAAATGACAAAAAAGACAATTTAGAGCAAAAAAAATCAACTTTTGATTTTGGCTTGGCGGATGATGCGCCAAAATCCAGAGAGCTCGCGCATAATGCGCTAGATGCGACTTTTTCTAAATTAAAGCGGTTCGAGACGAATTTTGCGTGAATTTTCAAAGAGACAATTGTTCTACACATCCGTTGGAGTGATTCAATACATCTAGACACTTTGGAAGGTTATTTTATGAAGGGATATAACTCTTGGATCAAATGACACATCTTTTGAATTTAAAAGAGTTGACTTTTGAAGGGAATTTTGAATTCTTTTCCGAATGAGACAGCCCAAAATAAAAAAGAAGACTTGAAGAACTTCTAAAAAGGGGGGACGAAAAGAGGTTTTGGTGGGTGGCGTGAGAGTTAGAGAGAGAGAGAAGAGGAGATTTTCTTTTAGGTTTTTAAGAGAAGAGGGAAGATGAGAAATTTCTTCTTCATTACATTTCTAAGAGAGAATTGAGAGTGTTTGTAAAGAGAGAAAGAGTTGGAGAGAACTTGTACGGATTTGCTTGGGAAGATCGTGAGATAAGTTGTATTTTTATTTCTTTTGTTTTGTAAAATTGTTTTTATATATGAAATTCGTGTTTTCTCGTATCTTTCTCATAAAATATGAGTAGTCCTCTTTATTCTTCTCCATACTTTGAAGATATGATTTTATGAATAATATATTTTGTTTTCTACGGTTTTAAATGATAATAATTTATGATGATTTGAATTCCGACTTTCATTTACTGGCCAATTGAAATGTTAAAACTTGTTGAGAAATATATGTTCTTAAATGAGATATGATTTCTGCAACATAGAGAGAATCACATTTAATTTTATGGGAGAGTCATATTTGATTTCATGGGACCATGGGACAGTATGTCATCCATGAGATTGGGTGCAAATAAATAGATAAATATACTTTTGTTGGATGCAAAATTGAAGATTTAAGGTGACAGATTAAAACCCATAATTTGGTTTAGTTAATTGGAAACTAATGCGATATTGTTAGCCCTCAGGGGAGGGAGTAGTGCGAGCTTTGGAGTGGCAGCCGGTATCCTCCCAGCCTAATCACGAAATTAGGGACCAAACTCTAGATTAGTCAATATTTTTTATAGCACTCGGAAGAGGGTAAAGAATATTATTGCTCATATTTGAGACAAAATAGTTTTAATATATATTTTTAAAAGATATCAATTTCTTCACAAACCATATACTCATTATAAAGGAGAAGGTTGCCTTCTTAAATTTGAACTTTTTGTCACAACAAAAACTTTGTTTAATTTTCACAATTTTTTTTTGAAAGTTTATTATTTAGTTTAGTTTAATTTCCGTAATCTTACATCTGCATTTTAAAAATAGCATTCATCTGAGTAGTCAATTTTCAAATTTTGCACTTTACTTTAATTTCTTTGTTTTTATTATAAAATAATTTCCAAAATTTACTTTAGGATTTTCCAACTTCCCTGTGGAATCCATATCTAGAACTTCATTCGAGCCCTTTATTACTTGCACAATACGTAAACTTGCGTTGATATTTAAGAGAGATTTGACAGTTAAAAAAAAAGAGTTTTAAAGGATAAATTATATTTATAAAAAGTGTTTTGTTAGGATTATATTGCATATTTATTATAAATCTGTCTACATCAAGTTTATGACGCCGTTAAGTGATGTCAACTTCATAAATATTTTCATATACAAATCTCCCGTGTCACAATGTCTGAAGTATGCTTCATTGTAGCACTAGCCATCCTACAATTTATAGTTGATTGTATGTTCCTTATCATTTGCTATATGTGGGCTCGACATCTAGGGTTGTTTTCTCCTTCAAAAGGCCAACACAAATTCCTTCTAGTTGTTGTAAACTACTTTTTAAAGTGAATTGAAGCAAAAAACGTCGCTCAGATTACTAAGGTTGTCTTTCGAAGATTCATCTCGACAGACATCATCTAATGGTATGGTTTACTTCTGGTACTTATAACTAATAATGTAACATAATTCGCTTACCAGGGTGTAAAGGATTTCTGACAAAGTCAAGGAATCGACCTGAAGTTTGCATTTTTACATCATCCCAGAACAAATGGACAGACGTAGGTTGTCAACAAACCAATTTTAAGTATACCGAGGAAAAAAGTTGAAGGAGTAAAAGGGAATTGGGCAGACTTTCTTCCTCCGGTCGAATGGGTCGCCCGAACAACACCATTATCAGCGGCCATACAAACTCCTAACATGCTTTCCCATGAGATGGAAGCAATGTTGCCAGTGGAGTATAATCACCATTACCAAAAATAAAAAGGAATTATGCTCGCACTCGACCTACTAGAAGAAAATCAAGCCAATGCAGCATTCCAATAGGAAGAAATATAAAGAAGACTGCTTGATACTGCTTAAAGGATGTCTGAGAGAAGACATGCACATCCGAAGACTAGTCTTGAAGAAAGGCGACCCAAGATTTCGAGGGAAATTGCTCGAAAAATTTGACCAGACTAGACCAGACCATTCATTATGGATCAAAGAGTTCCCTCGGGAGCCTATAAACTGAAAACATATATCGGGAAAGAGGTATCCCAGACGTGAAGCGGGGATGATTTCAAGAAAATTTTTTCTTAAACTAAATACATTGTACGAATACAAGAAAATAATAAAAGAGTTTTTCAATCAATGCTTTGTGAGATTTTATTATAATAAGATGCTAATAGAAACATTGGCTAACTATGCGTTGTTGGCTTCAAGTTCGAACGATACTTGGGAAACTCAAGAGGTTGATGCATTTTGGCATCAAAATAACACTTGGGGAAGTATAATACCCTAAAATTATGGTTGACGGCGGTGTTAAGGCGTCTGATTGGCCAGAAATGTAATGTCTCATCTCGAACTACTAGAATTTTGCTCGCACTCGACCTATTAGAAGAAAATCAAACCAATGTAGCACTCCAATAGGAAGAAATAAAAAGAAGATTACTCGATACTACTTGAAGAATGTCCGAGAGAAGAAATTCATATTTGACGACCTAGTCCTGAAGAAAGCTGACCCAATATTTCGAGGGCAAGTGCTCGAAAAATTTTACAATACTAGACTGGACCATTCACTATGGGTCAAAGAGTCGCCTCGGGAGCCTATAAACTGAAAACATATATCGAGAAAGAGGTATCCCAGATGTGAAGCGAGGATGATTTCAAGAAAATTTTCTCTTAAACTAAATATATTGTACCAATACAAGATAATAATAAAAGTGCTTTTCAATCAACACTTGTAAGGTTTTATTCTAATAAGATGTTAATAGAAACATTGGCTAACTATGCTTTCATGGCTCCAGGTTCGAACGATACTTGGGAAACTCAAGAGGTAGATGCATTTTGGCATAAAAAATGACACTCGGGGAAGTATAGTACCCTAAAATTCAGGTCGACAGTGGTGTTAAGACGTTCGATTAGCCAGAAATGTAATGGTTTGTTTCGCAAATCTGACCTGATAAACTCGAATATCCAAGTTTTGTGCGTTGAACATTTTAGAGGTGGTTCCTTCTCCAGTAACAATAAAGCTTCGTAAAGGATATCGAGTCAACCAACCTGTAAATGAATATGGGTGACTACCTCCATACAAGGGGTAGTGTGACTGAAAGAAAATGTGGGTCCAGTCAAACAACCAAGACTCGGGATAAGGCTTGAGTCAAGCATTGACACCTTAAAACAACCGAGAAAGACGCATGCCATCTGAGTAGTTGATAAAAATATAAAAATACTGAAAATGATGCCACAATGCCATATAGTCATAAAACAATAGACAATGACGTTGCGATGTCTGATCAATATATATTTAGAAAAGTATATAACGACCGACAACAATGCTACAACATCCGATTGGCGTATTTGCATTAGAGTCCAACCCTCATTTTTCAAGAAACCATAACACATCCCTAAAACTCCTGCCGAACAAAGAGCTGGAGACAGTTCCTTACCCAATAGCGATAAGCTTCCCGAAGGGCTATGTGCAATCCATCATAACGATTAAGTCTCAACAGTCGACATCATTCAAGGCAATGACACGATCGAGCGAAGGGGATAGGTACATGATATGACTTGAGCTAGGTGGAGAACACATCAAAATTGGCCAAAAAGATTATAAATAATGCGATAGGTCATAATCGAGCAAAACATGTGAAGAAATAAAAAGTAACAATACAGGTAAAAATATGTCGAATGTTTTATTTCATCTATATAAGTGTTGGGTCACATGTCTTTCTGAACAATTTTTTCTCTATATAATTGTTTAGTACATCAACAATAATAATAAGCCTTTATCCCACTAAGTTTGGCCAGCTACATTAATCTATTTTCTCCATTGTGTCCTATCGAGTGTTATATTTTCTTTTAATTCTAATTGATTAAGATCATTTCTTATACAATATGCCCAAGTTTTTTAGGCCTACCTCTGCTTTTCTTAACATAAGTCGAACCTAAAACATCTATTCTTCTAATCAGTTTATCAGATTGTCTATGTTTAATGTGACTAAACCATCTAAAATGACTCTCTCTAATCTTGTCCGCCACTAAAGCTACATCAACCCTATCATGTATATGTTATATTCTTATTTTGTTTTTAAGTGTGAAACAACTCATCCACCTAAGTATTCTCGTCTCAGCAACACTTATCTTTGTTTTATGCTTCTCTTTTAGGGCCAACATTCAACACTTTAAAACATTATAGGTTTCACCACCATCTTATAAAATTATCCTTTAAGTCTAGTGGTACTTTTCTATTACACAAAAGACCCCACGAATTCTTCCACTTTAATCAACCAACTTGAATTCTACTAATTACTAATAACATTCTCATCCTCTCATCCATATCACCATCACTTTGAATAATAGACCTGAGATATCTAAAACATTCACACCTTTTAATGATTTGATCACACATAGTTTTAACTCTGTCACTAGAGCTACTACCACTAAAATTATTTTCCATGTATTCTGTTTTAGCACTACTCAAACGAAAAACCTTTTGACTCCAATGTTGACCTCCATAATTTAACTTTTTCTGAACTCTTTGTCTAGCATTTTCCACAAGAAGGATATCATCACTGGAAAGCGCACACCGTGGTACATGCTCCCGTAAATGTCAAGTAAGAGCATTCATCACGAAAGCAAAAACTTGTGTGCTTAAAGCAAATCCCTGATATAGTCCAACTAAAAGAGTAAAATACTTGGTTAATCATCTTTCTGTTCGAATAAAAGTAACAACACTAGTGTATATATCTTTAATGAAAGTCATATTTACACATTTCTTCTCTAGAACTCTCGAAAGGAATTAAATTGATTATGAGAAATTTTTGTACTTCTCCATCAAACCTCTCAATAAATGTATAACTTTCATAGTAGATCTCCCCGACATAAATTCAAACTAAGTATGAGAAATGTTTGTATTACGTCTTACCCTATGTTCAATTACCCTCTCAAATAATTTTAAAATATGACACATCAACTTAATTCCTCTATAATTTGCACACTCTTGTGCATTCCCTTTATTCTTTAAAAAGGGGACTGTCGGCACTAAAAAGTTGTTTTGTGGGTGTCGCCCGTAAGAAGATGTCAGCAGTCGGAATTTAAATCTCATCGCCCGCTTCGAAAGGACGTTTTAATTTACGTATATATATATATAATTTTAGAAAAATATGAAATCAAACTGACCTCATATTTTTCACAGTTTAAATGAAAGAGCGTTCTACCTCAAATCCTGTATCTACCCCGAAGAATAAACACAAGACCTGAGGATGAAGCTCGATCAAATAAACTAAGAAAGATATGACGTCCGTTTGGGTCTGCGAAACCATTTTATTTGCCGACAAGTTCCCCTATTTAATACAAATAATTAAATAGGGTTTATTTTAAGCTGGGTTCGGAAAAGCTCCCTATAAGGGCAAGCCCCTATAGTTAATTACATCTCAAATGACCGAAGTCACCTAAGAAAACTCTCGATAAAAATCAGGGAATAATGTCTTCAAAGAGGTCAAAAGGATAGGACTTTACAACGAAATCGGCGAACCCAGCACAATATAAACCCTATTTAATTCCTTATATTAAATAGGGGAACTTGTCGGCCAATACATTGGTTTCGCAGACCAAACGGATGTCATAACTTTCTTTAGTTTATTTGATCGAGCCTCACTCTAAATTCTTGCGTTCATCCTTCGGGATAGATACATGATTTAAGATAAAGCGCTCTTTCATCTAAACTAGGAAAATTATGGGGTCAGTTTGACTTCATCTTTTTCAAAACTAAATTTTTTTAAACGTCCTTCCGAAGCAGGCAACGGGATTTCAATTCCGATGGCCGACAGCTTCTTACGGGCAAACCCCATACCAAAAATCGTGCCGACATTGGGGAAGACATGTTCTGCTGTTGAGGATGACCGTGCTGCCCACTGCGCTAGCTCCAAGTTCCTCGACGTGACGAGTTTGAGTTTTATAGGGTGTCCATTTATAGTATCAAATCAAACGGTCCTATGGTTATAGTCCTCTAAACATCCTATGTAAATATGTAAAAAAAAAGGTAAACATGTTTAAAGTTATAAAAAGTAAAGTGTGCGATGCAGGAACGAACAGTAACATGCAAGTGGAACAGTAGTAGGCAAAAACAGGAGCAGTACAACATGCTATAGCAAGTAGAAACATGAATAATATAACATGCTGTACGGTACGGTAACAGGTAGAAACATAAATGGTATAGCATGCTGTATAAGAAGAGCAGTAGCAGGTAGAAACAGGAAAATTAATTGCTGTAAAATGTAAAGCAAATCTGTACGTCTGTGAGATCCGCTGTTCCTTAAGTATAGCAAGCCTAAATGCATCTTAAAAAACAAAGTCCGAAAGAAACGTCGTCTAGGAAATTCGAGAAAAAGCGGAAAAACTCAAGAAAAATCAACGAAAAAGACTCAAGTAAAAGAAAATCCTCAAAACTCCTACAGAAATCTCGAAAGAAAGCAAAAATAACACGAGTGCCCCGTCCCCAAAACTTCGATAAAACAAAAAGAAGATTCATATGAGGGGGACCGCAAGCACTCCTATGGGACTAGGTTTAGCTACTCGTATGGGGCTAGGCTCAGCTATATTTATTCTCGAGGGTCCACGAAGGCTATTCGGTCACCCGAAAGTATAGAGCCCTCCACTCGTCTAGAAGGGTGTCTTGAACCTCACTTAGGGGGCTATTTCCCAGCCTAAATAGGTATTCGTCATGTGGACAACCAATTTTAAAACATATTTAAAAATTTATGTTTTTGACATACATGAATCTCGGAAAAGATTATCAAATATTTTGTTTTATAAAGAAGAATGTATTTTATATTTTGAAATAGATTTTAGCAATTTTTATTGTCCACAAGACGATTACACTGTCAGGCATAGGATCTCCGACCGACTGAGGAGGTTTGAGCCAACTCCCGCTAGACTTATGTCGGGTTATAGGATATGACATCTTTTTGCTCTATCTTCGGTGTGCCTTTATCATCAACACCGTACGCCCCAAAACGACTACTTGCGACCTTACTTGATGGTTTCACGTATAGCGAAAGACTATACGTGGACACTTATGCATCGGACATAGGCATCGAAAAATCGAACCTAGAAGCAAGGAAAGAAAAGAATAAAATTGGGGTGAGAGAGATGAGACACTGATCCATCTAAAACACCGAAAAGGAGATTGGATCAGTTCTCAAAACTCGTACAGAAAAGACCTGGCAAAGCAGGGCCCGAGGTCTTTCCTAACAAACATAAAATATCCCTTTGCGCTGATTCTTCAAACCCCAAGAACGCAGGATTAATCGAATCAACCAAATACTCTCCCAAATAAAACTTGCAAATCCTCCTCAGATCCCAAAGTTAATATCAAAATCTTCTGACTTCCAAAATCCATAA
>NW_018165000.1:365250-365640 GCF_001263595.1 Phalaenopsis equestris | reverse complement strand
CCAACAAGGCTCTCGGCCCAAAGCTAGGAACAGGGACAAAAGGGCTCACGGCCAGGGTCAGCAAAGAAGAGGAAACAACCAACTAACCAAAGGCAACAAGGCAACTTAAAAGACAACAGATAAGGCTTACAGTTAAGGCATCAAAGGGGCCCAAAAAGAACTAATAAAACTCACGGTTTAAGCCAGCAAATGACAACTGCAAAAGCCCACGTCCCAAGGCCATCCAAAGCACAAAGGGGCTCCCGGCTAAAGCCAACAAAAAGACCACCAAAGGCGACTATGCTTCCCTGACAAACTGAAAGGATAACTAAAATAATTATAATTTTTTTTTGGATGGCAAACTTGATTCATTCACAACTCTCAAGACAATTCAAGCCTAGCAGGGAAAGC
>NW_018165000.1:364264-365132 GCF_001263595.1 Phalaenopsis equestris | reverse complement strand
CTTATTTCAAACAAATTAAATTTTAAACGAACCGAACACGAACACAAGCTTTGTTCGTTCGTGTTCGGTGAACAGCAGGTAGGACTCACGGCCAAAGCCAACAAAAGGACCACCAAAGGCAATTATGTTTCCCTGACAAACTGAAAGGATAACTGAAATAATTATAATTTTTGGGATGGCAAACTTGATTCATCCACAACTCTCAAGATAATCCAAGCCTAGCAGGGAAAGCTAAATCACACCCAAAGACCTGCAATAGACCTCACGGGCAAGGAGTAGGAACCAAAGCCAGCCACCTCCCAACCATTCCTCGGGTAAAGACTGAACAAAGAAACACAACCCTCAACTAGAGACAAAGCCAAAGCCAGCCCCCCAACCAGAGCCAAACCGAGCTCAATCAAAACCAAAACCAGAGCCAGCCCTTAACTAGAGACAAAGCCGGAGCCAGCCCCCAACCGGAGCCAAACCGAGCTCAACAAGAAACAAAACCAAAAACCAGAGCCAGCCCTCAACTAGAGACAAAGCCAAAGTCAGCCCCCAACCGAAGCCAAACCGAGCTCAATCAAAACCAAAGCCAAAGCCAGAGTTCAACGAGATTAAAACAGGCCCAAGCATTGATATAAATTAGGCTTTAACAGAAATTAAAATTTCAGCCGCCTGAAGGTAAAACAAAGCCATCCAAAGCCAAGAAACCAACCTGCATGTCTCAACGTTCTAAGCATGAAATTATTCCAACAAATATATGAACAGGGGAGATGCCTCATGAAGAGTTAAGTCGAATTCTCAAAACAAGATACAAGGCTTTCCACATTAAATAAAATTTTTCATAGCCTGCATTTCAAGCTGGGGAAAGCCACAGGAAGCCCAA
>NW_018165000.1:363454-364223 GCF_001263595.1 Phalaenopsis equestris | reverse complement strand
TAGAATGAACTTCCTAGCATGCATGAAAGGCCAAATAACCTCTCCAATATTTCATTCCAAACGAAAATAAGTGAAAAGCTCTATAATACTCATCCCATCATGCTTGCAAGAGGAGCAAAAATCATTTCAAAGGCATGCCTTAACTCCCTAAATGTTTCCAACGTAAACATGCCACGAGAACCATTAATATGCCATAGCCTCCCTAGTTTAAGCAAATAACCCAGTTTAGCTCTTAGGACATGCCCACATTTCATTTTTTTTACATGCTTCTAGAGTGAATACTTCGAAGTATATGAAAGTAAAGAAAACTAGTATGCTGAAATATCCAACAGAACTATACTCAAGGCTCGGCAAAGGGAAAATCGAAGAGCAACAAGGCACCACAGAAGGGGGGGAAGAAGAGTACCTCAAGAATGCTAAAGTAAAGCCCTGCAACACAAGAGTTCACCCCAAAGAAGTGCTTTCATAGAAATTCCCTCTCCAAGCTCCTCACAGCCAAAATTCCTACTCACCTTGCCAACTTTTTCAACAACCCCAAAAATTTCAAAAGGAACTGTGTATATAGGCAGAGAATAGAAAGAAGAGAAAGAAGACCACCCCCAACCGTTCACAGCACTCGAATCGGGCCAAAGAAGAAAAGGACACGCTCCCTGCTCACAGAAGGCAAAACCACTGAAGTCTCTCAGACCGAGCGGCGAGACTAATGACAGTGAGGGAATCATCGAGAAGAAGAAAATATATTGCCGTTCAAGTGTACCAGGGAACAAGC
>NW_018165000.1:363126-363354 GCF_001263595.1 Phalaenopsis equestris | reverse complement strand
TCCGATGAGTCTGTGGTACGGACAGTAGTTAGGTTAATCCTTCTTATCAGCATTTTCCGGCTTCCTTGGCTCTGACAATTTGAACTCGGGCTTCTTCATTAAACTTCTGAACACCTTTGACACGGCTTCGTCCTTGAAAGAATATACCTTGCTCATACGCTCTGCAAAGGACGGACCCTGTCTACCATCTGCTCTGTACGATCCCCTCTGGTATGACTGCTGACCAGA
>NW_018165000.1:358077-359887 GCF_001263595.1 Phalaenopsis equestris | reverse complement strand
ATTTTTAGAAAAATATGAAATCAAACTGACCTCATATTTTTCGCAGTTTAAATGAAAGAACGCTCTACCTCAAATCCTGTATCTATCCCGAGGGATAAATGCAAGACTTGAGGATGGGACTCAATCAAATAAACTGAGAAAATATATGACATCCGTTTGGGCTTGCGAAACCGTTTTATTTGCTGACAAATTCCCCTATTTAATACAAATAATTAAATAGGGTTTATTTTAAGCTGGGTTCGGAAAAGCTTCCTATAAGGGCTTATCATCTTCAATGAGGTCAAAAGGACCGAAGTCACTTAAGAAAACTCTCGATAAAAATCAGGGAATATCATCTTCAAAGAGGTCAAAAGGATAGGACTTTACAAAAAAATCAAACAAAGAGATGTGAAGGGGGAAAAACTCAAATCTAGAACATTGTCTCTTGGAATCCAAAGGAAGAAGAACTAGGGGATGTCACGGATCCTGAGAAGGACCTCGATGACTTCTCAAGCTATCCTATGGGTTGGTTTTAATTTAGAGGAGAAATATTTAAGTGTTTAATCCCACCAATTTTATTAATTAGGGCATATATGCATGTGAAACGATCGTACAGATAGCATGGATGATGTGAGGATTTTGGTCTTGATGAATGATAACCTCAAAATCCTAAAATGGGTTAGGGCTTAGATTGTGTAGCAGGGCTATACAAAAGCCTAAGGCTTGGTTGTTTAACTCTAAAGAAAGATTGGTTTAGCTGATGTGGACATGTTTTGCTGTTGAAGATGGCCGTGTTGCCCATGATGCTAGCTCCAAACTCCTCGTCATGGTGAGTTTAAGTTTTTAAATGTTTCGAGGCACAAGGTCCAATCAAATATTTCCTAAAGTTATTGTTATTTAAATTTTATGGGGAATGTTAAAGTTGATTACAGCGATACCGATTAGGATCCTACAGTTCCCTAATTTTGACACCACTATTTTCTTTCAGATTCACTTAATCTAAATGAATTTACTAAACTCAACTTAAATGCAGGAACAAACAGTAGCATGTAAGTGGAACAGTAGTAGGCAAAAACATAAGCAGTACAACATGCTATAGCAAGTAGAAACATGAATAATATAACATGCTGTACGGTACGGTAGCAGGTAGAAACAAAAATGGTATAACATGCTGTATAAGAAGAGCAGTAGCAGGTAGAAACAAGAAAATTAATTGCTGTAAAATGTAAAGCAAACCTGTACGCCCGTGAGATCCGCTGTTCCTTAAGTATAGCAAGCCTAAATGCATCTCAAAAAACAAAGTTCGAAAGAAACGTTGTCTAGGAAATTCGTGAAAAAGCGGAAAAACTCGAGAAAAATCAACGAAAAAGACTCAAGTAAAAGAAAATACTCAAAACTCCTGGGGAAATCCCGAAAGAAATGAAAAGTAACACGATTGCCCCGTCCCAAAACTTCGATAAAACAAAAAGAAGATTCACATGAGGGGGACCGCAAGCACTCGTGTGGGACTAGGTTCAGCTATATTTATTCTCGAGGATCCACGAAAGCTACTCGGTCACCCGAACGTATAAAACCCACCACTCGTCTAGAAGGGTGTCTTGACCCTCGCTTAGGGGGCTATTTCCCAGCCTAAACAGGTATTCGTCAGGTGGACAACCAATTTTAAAACATATTTTAAAATTTATGTTTTTGACATACATAAATCTCGAAAAAGATTATCAAATCTTGTTTTATAAAGAAGAATGTATTTTATATTTTGAAATAGATTTTAGCAATTTTTATTGTCCACAAGACGATTACACTGTCAGGCATAGGATCGCCGACCGACTGA
>NW_018165000.1:357575-358067 GCF_001263595.1 Phalaenopsis equestris | reverse complement strand
GACTTATGTCGGTGAAGGATACCATATCCTATTATTCATCAAATGCCTGGATCTTGATGTTATAGGATATGACATCTTTCTGCTCTAGCTTCGGTGTGCCTTTATCATCAACACCATACGCCCCAAAACGACTACTTGCGACATTGCTTGATGGTTTCACGTATGACGAAAGGCTATACGTGGACACTTATACATCGGGCATAGGCATCGAAAAACCGAACCAAGACGCAAGGAAAGAAAAGAACAAAAATGGGGTGAGAGAGAGGAGACATTGATCCATCTAAAACACCGAAAAGGAGATTGGAGCAGTTCTCAAAACTCGTACGGAAAAGACCTGGAAAAGTAGGGCCCGAGGTCTTTCCTAACAAACATAAAATATCCCTTTGCGCTGATTCTCCAAACCCCAAGAACGCAGGATTAATCGAATCAACCAAATACTCTCCCAAATAAAGCTTGCAAATCCTCCCCAGATCCCAAAGTTGATATCAAAAT
>NW_018165000.1:355530-357420 GCF_001263595.1 Phalaenopsis equestris | reverse complement strand
AAACAACCAACAAGGCTCTCGGCCCAAAGCTAGGAACAGGGACAAAAGGGCTCACGGCCAGGGTCAGCAAAGAAGAGGAAACAACCAACAAGGCCCATAACCAAAGGCAACTTAAAAGACAACAGATAAGGCTTACAGTTAAGGCATCAAAGGGGCCCAAAAAGAACTAATAAAACTCACGGTTTAAGCCAGCAAATGACAACTGCAAAAGCCCACGTCCCAAGGCCATCCAAAGCACAAAGGGGCTCCCGGCTAAAGCCAACAAAAAGACCACCAAAGGCGACTATGCTTCCCTGACAAACTGAAAGGATAACTAAAATAATTATATATATATTTTTTTGGATGGCAAACATGATTCATTCACAACTCTCAAGACAATTCAAGCCTAGCAGGGAAAGCCAAATCACACCCAAAGACCTGCAACAGACCTCATGAGTAAGGAGTAGGAACTCAAGCCAGCAAAGCCACCTCCCAACCATTCTTCGGGTAAAGGCTGAACAAAGCAACACAGCCCTCAATCAAAACCAAACCGAGCCCAACAAGAAACAAAGCCAAAACCGAGCTCAACAAGGCTAAAACAAGCAAACACAGCCCCCACCCTAGAGCTAATCCAAGTCCAGCAAAGGCCAAAACGAAGCAACTCAAGACCAACAACTAGAATCAAACCAAGTCAGCAATGCTAGAGCAAACAAACACAACCCGTACTAGAGCCAAACCGGGTTCAACAAGAAAGAAAGCCAAAGCCAGCCCCTAACCAGAGCCAAATCGAGCTCGATCAAAACCAAAACCAGAGCCAGCCCTCAACTACAGACAAAGCCGAAGCCAGCCCCCAACCGGAGCCAAACCGAGCTCAACAAGAAACAAAACCAAAAACCAGAGCCAACCCTCAACTAGAGACAAAGCCAAAGCCAGCCCCCAACCGGAGCCAAACCGAGCTCAATCAAAACCAAAGCCAAAGCCAGAGTTCAAAAAGATTAAAACAGGCCCAAGCATTGATATAAATTAGGCTTTAACAAAAATTAAAATTTCAGCCGCCTGAAGGTAAAACCAAGCCATCCAAAGCCAAGGAACCAATCTGCATGTCTCAACATTCTAAGCATGAAATTATTCCAACAAATATATGAACAGGGGAGATGCCTCATGAAGAGTTAAGCCGAATTCTCAAAACAAGATACAAGGCTTTCCACATTAAATAAAATTTTTCATGGCCTGCATTTCAAGCTGGGGAAAGCCACAGGAAGCCCAAAACCGAGCCCCCCAAACATGCATAAAACAATAGAGTGAACTTCCTAGCATGCATGAAAGGCCAAATAACCTCTCCAATATTTCATTCCAAACGAAAATAAGTGAAAAGCTCTATAATACTCATCCCATCATGCTTGCAAGAGGAGCAAAAATCATTTCAAAGGCATGCCTTAACTCCCTAAATGTTTCCAACGTAAACATGCCACGAGAACCATTAATATGCCATAGCCTCCCTAGTTTAAGTAAATAACCCAGTTTAGCTCTTAGGAGATGCCCACATTTCATTTTTTCTTACATGCTTCTAGAGTGAATACTTCGAAGTATATGAAAGTAAAGAGAACTAGCATGCTGAAATATCCAACAGAACTATACTCAAGGCTCGGCAAAGGGAAAACCGAAGAGCAACGAGGCACCACAGAAGGGGGGGAAGAAGAGTACCTCAAGAATTCTAAACTAAAGCCCTGCAACACAAGAGTTCACCCCAAAGAAGTGCTCTCACAGAAATTCCCTCTCCAAGCTCCTCACAGCCAAAATTCCTACTCTCGCCTTCTTGCCAACTTTTTCAACAACCCAAAAAAAATCCAAAGGAACTATCCTTATAGGCAGAGAATAGAGGAGAAGAGAAAGAAGACCACCCCCAACAGT
>NW_018165000.1:354774-355199 GCF_001263595.1 Phalaenopsis equestris | reverse complement strand
ATATATATATATATATATATATTAAATAAAATACGATTTACTTGCGCGCGGCGACGTAACAAAATGTGTCCTCCCCAGGAAAAATCGACGTTCTGGATGCGCCGGTGCAGTCCCTTTTGTCATCCGGGGTCGCTCGGGCGGTGTCGTCGACAATCGGGTCAAAAACGCGTCGAAATTCAAATTTCACATAATTTCGACCCGCGATCGATCGTTTCAAGTGGTTTACTCGAGCCCTCGACAAATAACAGTGCGAGCGATGCGAATCCTGGCGATCAGACGCGTCGACTCTCCGAATTGCGAAGTTTGTGTGCGCGGGAGTGCAAATTGTGCAGAAGGCCACCCTAAGGCTTAGAAAGGTCCTACAGGAATCCCTTTTGGGTTTCCTCGTGTCGGTTTTATCTTTCTAAGTGCTAGAAGTCGATATC
>NW_018165000.1:316660-354677 GCF_001263595.1 Phalaenopsis equestris | reverse complement strand
TAAGGCTAGATCACCCCTAAGGCTAGATCCTAAATCCTAAGAGAAAGACTAGACCTCACTAAAAATGAGGTCAACAGGGACCAAAAAACATTTCCTCCATTCCTCAGGTTTCCTTTTAGATTTAAAAAAATATTAAAGAGTTTAGTAAGCCAAGAAATTCCCAAATCTCCTGACAGTTTTTAGACATCAACTGGGATATTATTAGGTCCTGCTAAAGCCTCCTAAACTTCTTTTCACTTATGCAACAATAAAAGTAAAATGATTTATTATTATTATTACTAATATTAAGATTATTAAGGTTGATTATATTTTTTGAAATTTCATCAAAAAATTTATCAAAATAGCTCACCTACCCATGTTGAATATCTTTCTCTGAGAAAAATACTTTTTGATTTTCATTTTTAATACAGTTTACCTGAATTAAATATTTACTTATCTTTTCTTTTTATTTGGCTAGTTTATACTTGTATTTTTCACCTTCTTTAATATCTAATCTTTTATAAAAATCACTAAAAACAAATTTTTTTGTGCTACAATTTATTATCTTTGACTCCCTATGGGTTACTTTATAATTTTTTTAGGTCTATAAGCTTTAACATTTAAATCAGTTTTTCTAACACAAGTTAGATTTTATCTTTTTTTGTACAATATTATTTCAGTACCAACTATTTTATTGATAAATTTTTTTTCATCATTTTTTATTTAATGGTGCTTGTTTCTTTATCTCACATAAAATTAGCTTTTTCGTAAACATCCCAAATCTAGAAATTTTGAAATTTACTCATAAAAATAGTTTTATTTTTAGACGCTCTCATCTAATTCTATGACAGTGTTTCACTATACTATTTATCTTACAAATCCTTATCTTAAAATCTATAACTAATAATCGATGTTGAACACTTAAATTTTTATATGTAATGATCTTATAATTTTTACATTCTCAATATTCTTTTTTCTTATAAGAAAATATTCAATTTGTGTTTTATTAGATCTATTCTTATAGGTAATAATATTTTCACTTTTATATTTGCAATAACAAAATCATATGCTAAACAAAATCTAATACGGTTCTACCTTGTCCATTCATCATTCCAAACTGTAGCCCATGAAATTTTTAAAATATTCTACCACTCTATCAACATGTCCATTTAAATCTCCTTTAGCAAATTTTTTTTCTTTAAGATGTATCATTTGCATTATTTGTTCTCGTTCATTCCAGAATATTTCTTTTGAATTTATAGCTACTTACCTAAGGAGATAAACACTTATAATATTAAAAACATCAGTATCAACAAAAATCTTTATGGTTATAATTCTATCTCCGATTCTATTAATTTTTACAACATTATCTTTTAAACTCTTATCTATATTACGCCTACACTATTTTTAATTTGATTCCTACATGAATACCAAAATTTAAAATCTAAGTTATTAATCACTTTAGCCTTTTCTCCAACCCATTCAATTTCTTGAATACATATAATGTTTATCTTTCTACGAACTATAATATTTACTAATTCTATTCATGTACCTTTGATAATACTTATATTCCTAGACCTATTCTAAAATTAGTGTCATGAACTAACTTCTTTGTCTACATCCAAAAATGGTTCAATTACATGTAAAAGAAAAATTCTAAGTTTAGAAGTGTTCGGGTCGAGTGTTAGACGATTCATCATCTGCCACATTATTGCTCTCAGAATCCTCTCTGTGAGCCGACGATTAAGGACCAGGAAAAAGTTTTTTAAACTGATCGAAATCAGAGTACTTATGGTAGACCATCCCAACTCTGAAGAATTGGTCGATGAGCTCTTTTGTACCTGTCTCTAGATGTACTTGCGTGTAAAAAAATTATTTGGGCGGCTTTATCGAGCCACCTGCTTTTTCATTCTGCATTCCCTTCCTGAATAGTAGATACTCACTCGGACACGATCTATGACTCTGCTCGGCCTCCTCTAGCCAAGTCTCAACAAAGGTTGTCTGATCCTTTGTTACTCTCGCTTGTGCCTTGAGTTCTTTAGCCTAAACTTAGCTTTCAAAGCTCTAATTTTTATTTGAATATAAAGAGAAAACATATGATGTGTGGTCAAGAGTCTAAGCAGTTGATACCGATCGACCATGTGGAATAGTTCTTTGGACCAAAGGTATTCAGGAACTTCTGTAAGCCCTTTGGCCAAAGTACGTTAATGTTGGTTGAGGCTTGCTCATCGATTTTCGGAGCTTGCTGGTTCTAGTCCCTCAGCATGTTTATCAGCGCAATGCTAGAGTCATGGCTTCGGAAGACTTTTGACCGCTCATCCTGCAGCACACTCCAGCAGCCCTTGCCTCGATTTTGTTTCTTCTTAGAAGGAAAAAGGAGGGAGGAGTCAGATTATCGATCGGATCCTTGCCCCTTTCCTTCGACATTGTTCTTCAAAAATGTCCGACCCACGCTTGAAAGTAGACTCCGGCTCAAACTCTTCTCTGTTCAGGCTTTCATCCATGCTTTCCACTTTAGCCTTTTTCACCAGCAGAACTGGCGACTGAAGAGAAAGTCGACTGGCCTCCCCCCTCTCTGAGTGAGGAATGATACCCCATGAAGATGACCTAGGAGCTCCCTGGAGCGGTGGTCACTCTGATGACCCCTCTACATCCAATCCATGACGATTGGTATTTTTTCTTCTTGGCGACAATCCCTCGAAGTTTCTTGGTTCATTAAAGATGGTTTTCATACGATCAGGATTAATTCCCCGGTAACAATGTTTTGAATGATAGCTATTGTTTCAGAAACAAAGTGAATTAGTTTAGAACTTAGGACTGTCCCAACCCCTTGATCGTCCTCTTCGTTGACCACTTCCAATCTGGCATTGGAAGCAGTACCCTTCTTCTTTCACAGCTCTTTCTATGAAAGCCGCGTAACTTTCTCGATCTACCTCTTCTCCTCCACCTCATCTGAATTGGCCCATAACTCGGTGGTTATGGAACTGAATTGCGCGGGATTCAACATCCGTTTTACTGTCATGGGGTTAGTGTATTGGATAACTGACAGGCGTTTGCCCACGGCAGTCGACACATGTCCCAAGACTCGTTGCAGGACTCCCTTCGTTTTCTTGCACGACTCAAGTTGGTCGTGTGGTGATCATCAGTCTTCACAGATTCCCTAGAGGAATCAAAACTTCCAATCTTTGATTTTGTTCTTCAGATCGATCCGATGGAACTTTCGAGTCGACCCAAATATGACATGTTGGCAGGCTCTACTCTAAAAGAGAATATGTACGACAACTCTTGGGACTATGGGATATCCATCTGCTACAAGTAGATGATGAAGTCATCACGTTCACAATTGAATTCGACTGTATTTGCGTGTGGATGATTCCGTAGTGGTTGAGAATTGATCGAATCTCGTGACAATGACAGTCAAAGCCCCTAACAAAACTGATCTCGATAGAAGATCAAATTGTCTCCAAAGTGATCAGTCGCACTTGACTTCGGCTCCACCTCCTCGAGCACTATACTTGTGTTGTATACACAAGTGTCTTATAGAAAATCTGCATCAAATGACGTAAGGGTTGTCTTTTTGCTCGCAGGCACCAAACCAAATAGTTGTGGAGAATACTTGGAATGCATGGGAAACGTTCAAAGTAAATCGACCCAAAGGTGGGACAAGAAACAATTGAAGGGAAAAAGGGGAGATTTGAAAAGCGCAAACTCTATTTTTCCTTTGACCCTTGTTTATAGGGCAAACGGGAAGTTCAAAACACCTCAAATTCATATCTCGATCTCTGAGCATTCTTATCAAATCATCACAAAATTTGTGAAAAGTAAATGACAATTTTTTAAATTAAAAAAATTAATTTTTATTTATGATATGAGATGTCATATACTAGGATTTTAGGCTATATACTAGGGTTTTAGGCTGCCTTGGCTAATACAAGACCCTAACTCACAAGGCTCCGATACAAGGTAAGCCCCCAAAATTTAAACTTCTCAACTCTTTTTTCATCTGCTGAAACCTAGGAGATCTAACTATACTTCCGTTTCTCTATCTGCTCCGTTCGTAGAATCGCCATGCCTGTTCGAAGAGCTATCAACTCGACTATATAATCCTGAGAAAGAGTCCCCTGTTCTTTCTTCAGGTTTGTTATGCCAATCTCCCTCTCCGTAGAATCGCCATGCCTGTTCGAAGAGCTACAACTCGACTATATAATCCTGAGAAAGAGTCCCCAGTTCTTTCTTCAGGTTTGTTATGCCAATCTCCCTCTGTAGGCCAGCTTCTCGTGCTAAGTAATACACTGTTTTGTCAAACTGGCAAACCATCGATGGTTGGATCCTTGTTGATCGTCGGTCTTCCTCTCCACGTCCTCAGGCCTAAACGGATGCCTGGAGGTACCTCCACCATGGGCCAAAGAAGTCAATCCCTCTGCTGTCTTTAGAATTGGGGGATGGCCCCGATTCCCATTATCGATGAGTTGATAATCTGCACTATCTCCTCTTTAAGAATAATTGACTGTCAAAAAATCATGAACAAATCTAACAAATCAAAAACTACTGGGGTTTTCCATATCAATTATCTGCTCCATTTCAAATGATCGGAGGCTCTCACCAAGAAGCTATTGGATAGCTGCCTTGCTAGTCTCACCAATGCAAGGAAAAGGAGGTGCACCCTCATGTGGCTAGACCCGGTTCTTTATGATCTCCTGGACTGGTTGTTGATCCGACCATTCATGAATTGGCATCGGGGCATGGATCGTTGCACTAGTGGTGTACACATCCACCTCGTTCCCCATCTCATAATAGAACCACATTAAATAGGACGACTTACCCGCTTCCTCGGTTCCTTTACCCCTTGTTTTTAATGTGCATCCTATTTGACCCTTTTCTCTTCCTCTGGTCGGCCCCTTTTTTTCAGTCTCTTTGTGTTGTACGACCGGACTCCTCCCCCTGGCCACTTTGCTGGTATCGTGTGACCTTCTCTCTTAGTCCTCTTTGCTATCGTCTGTCAGTCCTCATCCATCGGTTTCTTATTTACTACTAGACGACTAATCTCCAGTTTTCCTTGTTCCTCTATGTCCTTGAGGTTAGAATTTATTAGTCGAAAGTCTGAAGGCCTTCATCATGGCTACCTCATTTATGTATGACTTATTGCTACTCGCCATAACTCTCTTATGCTAACAATCGAATGAAAGGCAGGAAATTCAAAAAGAGTGATGGAAAAGTGATAATCATGCCCGGACTGCAGGCATGAAAATTTAGGAAATTTAAATATTAAAAGTATTTATTACGTAATAAATAATTCAATTTTTGTATTTAATTCACTTATTCTTATCACTGTCGTCGCTTTGAAGCAGTAAAGGAATCAAAGAACTAATTATGCACATAAAAAATAAGTCCGCGTGAATCTCGAGGAAATTTAACAAGTCTTGCTTATGAACACCAAAGAATTGTTTATTTGGGTAGTCAAAAAGTAGGAATACCAAGCGTTGTTTCCTTGGGTCGGAACTTTGAACCAACCGAACGGAAGCACGACCGAACGAGTGAATAGACGACATGTAATCCGAGGAACAATCGTTTATGACCAACTCCCTAAGCCAATTCCGGAATTCTTCACCATGATGGCCCAAGAATACCCTGCGGAACACTTTTGTGATTTTTTGAGAAGACCTTTTCTCCAAGGAGAGCTATCTATCAGATTACGGTAATACATTTTTTGCCTGATTGCCCAAGTTCACCCTAACGACAGGAGGACATGTACTCAGGATTCCCAATCGATGACCTTTAAGCCAACCTAATGATAAGATTAATGGGCTTTTAAGTGCCTGCTTCAAGCATTTTGAATATGAAACAATGCCAATGTTATGAATACAAAAGGGTCCCAGAGTCGGGTACGAATATGAAAGTGTAGTAATGACTTGCAACGTTCCTATTAAATTAGTGATAAACATGTAATTTTACTATATATACCTGAACTTATAAATATGGGGTCACTTTTACAAAAAGGCCTAT
This sequence comes from Phalaenopsis equestris, assembly GCF_001263595.1. Lineage (NCBI taxonomy): Eukaryota > Viridiplantae > Streptophyta > Magnoliopsida > Asparagales > Orchidaceae > Phalaenopsis > Phalaenopsis equestris. Next base: position 348,695 of record NW_018165000.1, on the reverse strand, counting down.
TCAATTTACTCCATAGAAACTCTTGTACTGTGCTTCCTCTTTCTCAATCTCTCTCTCTTTGTTTCTCTTTTCCGTCCAATACTCTATTATATAGTGGGTGTGATTCACAAAACATTTTTGGATTCAATAGTTGTGATATTAATAATTTGAGTGTTTTATGTGTAAATCTGAAAGTTTAAATTTTAGATTTATAAATATATAAGAATGGTGCGGTATGTATGTAAATCTTCCTATAATTATTGTCATTCTCGACAGTTAATATAGCATTAGCGTTAACTTTAAACAGTTGATATGCAATCATTGCTGAAATGAATGTGTTTAAAAAAATGTAAACTTACCGTTTACTTAAACCACTCATTATTTCTTATTATTGCCTGCATAACGTTGTGACTGCACAGTTGCCAAATATCGGTGTCTTGTTTACTCTGATTTTTGCTATTCATTCGTAAATATCTGCAGTTGGTACCAACAATGCATTTATCAACAGCTGTTACGGGTGATTGGATGGTTGAAGCATCAACTATGTGCTTCCTCCATACCTTCAACACCTATCAACTCCTCAACAGGCTCGATGACACTAGGAACCAACAACTCCAACTCGTTAAGAGGTTTGCCTCCACGAAAGCGTGCAACCCTAACAGCCTCCTCCAAATTGGTCTTTTTGCCTCTCAAGGTAGGAGGCCAAACACTGAGGTATCGGAGTTTGCCTTCAGGAAGTGTCTCTCAAGTCTGTTGGAATTGCCAACTCCGGACTATCAGATGGTGAGCATGGTCCTCCGATGGCTGATCAGCATTGCCTGTCTGTGTTCAACTGAAAATGGCGGGAAGAATGAAGCAGCCTATACTTTATACAGACAAGCGTATCAGATCATTGTAGGATTAAAGGAGGGGGAATATCCTGTTGAAGAAGGGAAATGGCTTGCAATGACTGCATGGAACAGGTCAGGAACAGCAGTCCGGCTGCGGCAGGTCAATACTGCTAGAAAATGGATGAAGATGGGCCTCGATCTGGCCAAGCGAATATCAGGCATGGAGAAATATCTTGTTGGAATGGAGGAGTCCTTCACTAACTTTGAAGAGGTTTGCAGGGGGAATGATTCTGGAGCTGTGTACTCATACTGATATCAGTTCCCATGAATTATCAAAAATCAGTTTTATAGAGAGGAATCAGCTTTAGTTAGAAAGTAGTTGATTACCGTTAACCAGACAATGAAGGAAAACTGCTAGACTCGTGTCTTGCAGATTCGTTTTATTTTTACAGCATTTAGAATATTGGAATGGAGAGTGCAAAAATGGCCCATTTTATTTTTGGAATGTTTTTCGCTTACGTAATGGGGTTATTTTGCAGCCTAAAACCCAATAAATAGTCCAAGGTTGATTTCCGGAAGGGGTGCTTTGTGATTACCAATGGATGCAGGAGCCTGTGAACGGTGGAGTGCCTCTACCAGGAGCAAACAACGGGGCTGCGGCTACTCTTTTGTGGAGCAAGCATCTGTGGAGCAAGCATCTGAAATGAGCCAATCTGGTTGCAATTATCTTGGGATCGGTTGCTAGCTTCGAAGTGGAGTCCATAGACGCTCATTAAGTCATAACTGACAATGCAGTCAAGAGAAGATCATCTAACAGCCTAGAGAAGATCATTCCCTCCTTTTTCTAGCCTCGATTCTCACCGCATTGTCCTGATTTTAAGCTTGAAAGTCAGGACATTTCACGACCATACTATCAAGTTCACCAAAACTCCAAATTGATTGCTCTAAGAGGTTCACAAGAGTGCACGGGGACTTTCCCAATCAAAACCCCTCTCCCGAGCATCCTAGCATAGTCCTAGACCAAACCCGATCCAACCTTTGATCGAACTCCTACCTAGACCCAACAACACAACAAAGCAACACTTCGAGGAAATTCGTGCACTCAAGGCGAAGCTCAGGAACAGACCCAATTGGGGTCTCACCTCTTCGGTAAAGGTATAGATCGAAATCCCTAAATTTACCCTCAATTTGAAACATTCTTAAGTAAACTTGTATTTCATATGTATCTAGCCATATAGATGTGTTCGTCTCACTTTGATGAAGCTATCAGAACAAACCTCACTTAATTTGGTTGAGTATCGAGCGAGATCTTATGGTTAGATGGTTAGAAAATGAGCGGTTCTGAGCGGTTCGGGGACGATGAACGGATGACGTCCGTTCAGGTGTGTATTGATCGGATGACGGAGGAGTTAGACGATTGTATGGTGCATGAATAGCGGGCACGCCTGGCGGCTAAGGTGTAAAGCGTAGCCAACCACAGGACGACGAGTGGCGCTTCAGAGACGTCAAGGTTGGCGTGGATGCCGTGTGGATAAGTAGGAAATTAGGGGTATTTTCTGATTTAAATAATTATAAAAACATCAAAAATTCATAACTTGATATAAAAAATAATAAAAATAAAAGAAAAAAACCCTTGTGCTCAATGAATAGATGAGAACAATGTGGACAAAAAAATAAAAAATATTTGCTTTATATTTATTTTTAAATTAATTAAATGCTCTAAAGCTTCTTTAAATCATAAAAAAATAAATATTAAACATAAAAATATGGAATTTGGAGAGTTCATTCTTCACATCCTTAGGGATGTCCTTTGATTTTTCAGTCTAGAGGACACTTGTAACATTGAAAACCCTAATTTTGAAAATATGTATCCTTATTTTGCTTAAAATAATTATAAAAATGAAACTATAAGTCAAAAAATTACAAAAATTGGTTTCGTAAAACTTAGAAAAAATCAAAATCAAATTTTAAAAATTTAAAGTATATTTTTCCATTTTAAAATTAAGAAAAATATCAAAAATACTAAAAATATAAAATAACTCAAAAAAGCATCAAAATAACCCAAATTGAAGGAAATGACCTTAAGAAATCTCCATAAAAATTATTTTAATTATATAAATGTATTTTCTAAATAAGAAATTTGAAATGAAATAATTATAAAAATTAAAATATAACTTAAAAAATTATAAAATTAGTTTGGGGTGTTCCTTAAGACTAGAGCTACTTAAAAAAAATAAAATTGAAGTCAAAATAAAATGTTTATTTTTAACCTATTTTCTTAATTAAAATTGATTAAAAATATTAAAAATCACAAAAATACCTAAATGTGTCAAAATTTCATGAATTACTTTCTAATTGAAGAAAAGAACTTTAAGATTTTTCTATAAATTCTTTGGGATTATAAAATGTACTTTATGTAATTAAATACATTTTCCTATACTTTTCATTTAAAAAAATATGTAAAATAAAATAAAAATAGGAAAAATACAAAATATGCAATGGTGTCTTAATTAACCAATGTATAACAATCCAACAAAGTTTCAAAGTCATTTGAATTAAATTTGAGGTAATTATTAAGTAAAAAAGCCTTAGGGGCAAAATTGTAAATATGAAATTTTGAGCCCTAATTTCAATTATAGGTTAAACTAAAGGGTGAAAGGGTAATATTGATCATAGTTGATTCCGTAGGATGATTGAAACACAAAGGGATAAGAGGTGAAAATCAATTCACACTATTTTCTATAAGAGGGTAAATTTGTAGTTGATTGAATTATTAAAATTTGAAAGATGAGTACATTGGATGATTCTAATGTGAGGGGCATGAAATAGAAGGACAATAATTAACTAGTTTGAAGCCCTAGATCAATGGTTAGGCTTAATTCAATTGTTAAAAAAGAATCCAATTCATTGCTCTTAACTTTTTAAAATTAAAAATAAACACATTAAAGATCTAAAAGCTTGATATTGAGCTAGGATTGATCTAAAACCATCTAAAGAGACTAAAAAATAAAGAATATAACTTATCTTAAACACTACTAGCTCACTTAAATGATTGAGCTCATCCTTGGGGTGACCATCCATTCAAAACCTCAAACATAACAAGATAAGTAACCCCTAGCCTACTTATGGGTTAAACAAGATATATATTGAGCACAGATTAAAGACATTAGTTTAAGTTGGATTATGTAATTAACAGTCTAGCGATATCAGACTGAAATTAAAGTGATTTAGGAGATTCCAAGCTTGTTTAGAGTTATCCTTTGGACATTCTTTGAAGATTCTGGATAACTTAAAGGACCTCTGAGTTTGCTACGATTTGTTGATGAAGATTTTCTTCAAAGTATACCAACAACTGATTTGATATGAAATTTCTAAGGACCCACCAAGTTATGACTTGGGACTCGTTAATTTACAAATCAATATAAAATACCCTGACACTACTTGTCCTATATTAAAAACCCAACGCTAAAGGGTATGCGCTTTGGATAAAGTGTCTAAATTCTTTTGAGTAACTAGGGATATTTGGTATGACCACATATGGATCATCAGACTGGTGTAAGTCTGAGGATCAGGTGGTAAGGGCAGTGATGACATTGCTAATGTGCGCTAAATGCGAGATACGAAGTGACATATTATAATAGTACCTTGATACCCCAAAATAATGTGTTATTTTAAATATGCATTTTATACTTATTTTTGGTGATATTGCATTTTAAAGAAGGATATTTTCATGTTTTTGTTGCAGGTATATCATTTTTAGGCATTTGGAGCAAAAGTAGCAAAAATAAGTAAATTTGGAGCCAAAATAGAGAACTTTATGGAGCCAATTTACAAAGAGCTGGCGCCTGAAATGCCAGAATTGGTGCCTATACAGAGAAGCAGCGCTCGAAGCTCCAGAACCTAAAATAATGCGAAATGAAGTAACTTGGTATATGAGATGCCAAAAGCGCCAGAGACGATACTTGATGGATTAAGGCAGTTCGAGGCAAGTTTTGAGCAGATTTTGAAGGCTTAAAATGTTTCAAACGCCCCATAGAGTGATTCAACGCATCTAAACACTTTGGAATGCTATTTAATGAAGGGCTTTGTCTCTTGAATGAATGAACATTTCTTTTGGGATTCAAAAGGTGTGACTTTTGTAGACAATTTGGGAGGAAATTTTGAATTATTTTTTTAAGGAGGCAACCCCTAATTAAAAAGAGAGGGAGTCTAGGGTTATAAAAGAGAGGCGAATGAGAGAGTTTTGGTAGTGGCGCGAAAGAGAAGAGTGAGCTGTGAGATAGAGTGAGGGACTTGGAGAAATTCTTCTAAAGATTGTAAGCGGAGAGGGAAAGCGAGAGATTTATTCTTCATTACATTTCTAAGAGAGAGTTGAGAGTGCTTGTAAAGAGGAAAAGTGCTTAAAGGGAACTTTTAAGGATTTACTTGGGAAGGAGTGTGAGATAAATTGTCTTTTATGTTTTTGTTTTGTAAACTTATTTTTATATATGAAATTAATGTTTTGTTGTTTCCTTCTCATGAATTATGAGTAGTCTTCTTTATCCTTCTCCCTGCACTGAAATATGATTTTGTGAATATGTGATTTTGTTTTATACGGTTTTAAATGTTAATAATTTCTGATGATTCGAACTCCGATCTTCATTTACTTTTTGATCTAGTCAATTGAAATGTTAAAATGTGTTAAGAAATATATGATCCGAAAGAGCTATGTTTTCTAGAATATGGTGAGATTTAAATTCAATTTCTTGGGTGAGAATGTAATCCATGAAGTTGAGTGCAAATAAATAGAGAAATATACTTTGTTGAATGCAGAATTGAAGATTTTAATGTGACATTTTAAAATTCTTAATTTTATCTAGTTGATTGGAAACTAATGTGAGATTGTTAGCACTCAGGCGAGGGAGACTCAGGCGAGTGAGGAGTATGAGCTCTGGGTGAGAGCCGATATCCTCTCAAACTAACCACGAAATTAGAGACCAAACTCTTGATTAGTCAATATTCTTTATACATTTGAAAGAGGCTAAAGAATAAAATTGCTTCTATTTGACACAATACAATTATATATATATATATAACTTTTGAAGTTTAGCAAATAGTTTAGTTAACTTAGTTCATTTAAGTGCATTTTAATTAGCATACACTCAATTATTTTAGATTTGAATTTCATACTTAAGTTTTGTAGTTTGAATTTGTGTTTTACGTTATAGCCATATGAATTTCCAACTCCATGTGGGATCGATACTTACGACTCCATTAATCCTTTATTACTTAAGCGATACTTATACTTGCGTAGCGATACTTATACTTGCGTTATTATTACGAGCTTGACAGTTTAAAGATTTAAAAAGATAAAATTATTTTTACTAAAATTATTTTTTATTGGGATTGAATTGCATAATTATTATTAGTGCTGTCGTCTTTGTTCTGTAATATTGAAAAATATTTACAAAAGAAACACACAACAGCATCAAGTTTTTGGCTCCGCCGATGGCGAGTAACGATAATTACTTTATAAGTTAAAATGTTTTATTTGAACTGAAAAATTTATTGTTGTTTGATTTGAGTATTTTTTATATTTTAGTATGTTTGTTTATTTTAATTTCTTATTGTGTTTGCTTATGCGTAGTTTAAGATCTAAAAATTTCGTATCTTACAATTTAGAGTTAGAAAGAAAAATTATAAAAAATAAAAAACAACAAAAAGAAATAGACAATTTTAGCAAAATGGCTTGCAATTTAAATAATTCTGGAAATAAAAATGAACATCATCAGAGACCTTTAAGAGATTATGCTAATTATACAACAGATGAAATTCATTTGAGTATACAAAACCTGCTGTAGCTGCCAATTCATTTGAGCGTAAACCTGCTATTATGCAAATGGTATAAAATAATCAGTTTGGGAGAACACTATCTGAAGATCCTAACTTACATCTTGCTATTTTTCTAGAATTGTGTGCTATATTTAAATGTGATTGAGCGTCGAATGATGTCTTCAGTGGTTAAACTTACATTTAGACTTTTTCTTTTTCCATTAAGAGATAAAACTAAGAAGCGGTTAAACTCGTTAACACCTGGATCTATCACAAATTGGGGAGACTTATCACTAAAAATTATCTAAATATTTCCTACAATAAAAAACTGCTAAGCTTAGAAATGATATTACATCTTTTTGTCAGTTTGAAGTGGAATCACTTTATGAAGCTTGTGAAGGAACGATTTAAAGATTTCCTTAGTAAAGATTTCCTTAGGTCCACACCATGCATTGCCAAATTGACTAATAATTCAAATGTTTTATAATGGATTGGTTGGGTCTCTTAGATCGATAATTGACGCTGCTGCTGGTGGATCATTAATATCAAAACCATTCGATGAAGCGTATTCGTTAATTGAAGAGGTTACTAATAATTTTCAATGACCCTCTGAAGGGTAAATAAAAAAAAAAGTAGTTAGTATTTATGATTCTGATGAAATATCTATATTGATTGCCCAAATAGCTGTTATATCGAAGAAGATAAATCAATATGAAATGAATTATTCTCAGACACCATCTGTTCTTGAGCAAAACTCATTGGGACAAATGATATAATCTCAATCTTCTTATGAGATTTTAAATGCAATAAATAATCGTTTTAACAATTCTTATTCCAATTATTATAGTTCTGGTTGGAAAAATCATCCAAATTTTAGTTGGAGTAACAATAACTCTAATACTGTAAATCCGTAATAGGGGAACAATGCTGCGAACCCATTGGGAAACTCTAACAACCAAGGAAATCCAACTTATAACCTTATTACCCTCTAGGTTTTAATCGTAATTTGCAGAGTAAGGAGAAGAAATTGTCAATGGAAGAAGTAATATTGCAAATATGAAGTTAATTACAAAGTCATGGAACTATAATTAGAAATAAGGAAAATGAGTTGGGATGTATTACTACTGCACTTAATAATAGGCCTCCAAGAACATTGCTTAGTAATGTTAATGTAAATCCTAAAGATCAGAACAAAGTGCAAATTAAGGCTATTCAACTGAGAAGTGGAAAAGAATTGAAAATTGAAGTTCAAAAAGAAGTGAAAGTTAAAGTTGAAAAAGATGTGATGGAAAATAAAAAATATGATGAAGATTTTCATTTTAAGTCAGAATGTCTTATTAAACAAATGAAAATTACTGTAGAAAGACCATCACCTCCATTTCCTCAAATATTGAAGTAGAAAAACAAAGATAATTGATTTTCAAATTTTTTGGAAATATTGAGAAAACTAACTTTAAACATTTCATTTGTTGAAGCCCTTGAAAAAATGACAAGCTATGTGAAGTTTATGAAGGATATACTAACTAAGAAAATTAAGTTTGTAGATAATGAAACTGTTGCACTTAGTGAAGAGTGTTGCGCTATAATTCAGAAAAAGCTTCCTGAAAAACTTACAGATCCTGGTAGTTTTAATATTCCTTGCACTATTGACAAAATAATTTTTGGAAAAGCTTTATGTGATTTAGGAGCTAGTATTAATCTTATGCCTTTATCAATTTTCAGAAGGTTGGGTTTATGAGACATTTCACCTACAACTGTAACTCTTCAGTTAGCTGATCGTTCGATTACCAATGCTGAAGGAGTTATAAAAGATGTTTTGGTAAACATTGATAAATTTATCTTTCATGTATATTTTTTGTATTAGATTTTGAGGAAAATAAAATTCTTATCCTATTAGGAAGACAATTTCTTGCCATTGGAAGAGCTTCGATAGATGTGCGAAATGAAGAACTAACTATGAGAGTTAGTGATCAAGTGGTTATGTTTAATATTGCAAAATCAATGGGATACGCTGCAAAAGAGTGAGATATTCAATGCTTCAGATTGTATATAAATGACTATTTAAACCATGAATATTTCACGAAGACATTTGAAAAGAAATCTGAAAAAGAATATTTGGAATATTCAAATGAGGATAAAATTCAAGAGGAATCTATGGAAGTGATTAATGAAGAATTGGATTATGTTCAAGAACAATTTGAAATATTAGATCCTGCAGTCTATTGAGAAACCTCCTGAACTAGAAATGAAAACACTTTCTATAAAGTGCATTTTTAGAATATTTATCTAGATTACTTGCTATTGTATCCTCATAATTAACTGATACACAAGAACAAAAGTAGGAAACTTTAAGAAGATATAAGAAAGCCTTTGAATGGACATCAGTTGATATTAAAGGAATAAGTCCTTCACTTTGTATGCATAGAATTTTATTCGAAGATCACCATAAACCAAGGGCTGATCCTCAAAGGAGATTGAACCCTATGATGAAAGTGAGTAATGAAGAGTTGGATTATGTTCAGGAATAATTTGAAATTTTAAATCCTGCAGCCTATTGAGAAACCTCCTGAACTAGAAATGAAAACACTTTCTATAAAGTGCATTTTTAGAATATTTATCTAGATTACTTGTTATTGTATCCTCATAATTAACTAATACACAAGAACAAAAGTAGGAAACTTTAAGAAGATATAAGAAAGCCTTTGGATGGAGATTAGCTGATATTAAAGGAATAAGTCCTTCACTTTGTATGCATAAAATTTTATTGGAAGATCACCATGAACCAAGAGCTGATCCTTAAAGGAGATTGAACCCTATGATGAAAGAAGTTGTCAAAGAAGAGATTTTAAAATTATTAGATGCTGCAATAATATATCTTATTTCAGACAGTGCTTGGGTAAGTCCAATTTACTGTGTTCCAAATAAAGGAGGTGTGAATGTTGTGACAAATAAGAATAATGAATTAATGCCAACAAGACAAGTCACTGGATGACGAATCTGCATAGATTATAGAAAAGTAAATTTAGCCATCAGGAAGGATCACTTTCCATTACCCTTTTTAGACCATATGTTGGATAGACTGGCTCAACACATATATTTTTGCTTTTCTAGATGGATATACCAGCTAACATCAAATACTTACTGCTCTAGAGGACCAAGAGAAAGCAATTTTTACTTGTTCTTATGGAACTTTTGTTTTTCGGCGAATACCCTTCGGATTATGTAACACACCTGCAACATTTCAAAGATGTACGATGTCAATTTTCAGTGATTTAGTTGAAAAAGGGATCGAAGTTTTTATGGTTAATTTTTCTTTATTTGGAACTTCATTTGAAATATGACTAAATCATTTAGAAAAAGTTCTAGAACGATGTGAAAAGACGAATCTAGTATTAAGCTGGGAAAATGTCAATTCATGGTTGCAGGAGAAATTATACTTGCGCATAAAATTTCATAAAATGACTGGAGGTAGATCATACAAAAATACAAGTTATATCTAACCTACCACCTCCTATTACTATAAAAGGAATTAGTAGTTTTTTAGGACATGCTGGATTTTACATGCAATATATTAAAGATTTTTAAAAAATTACAAAACCGTTATGCCAACTTCTGGAAAAAGATACAAAACTTGATTTCCATCAGGAGCGCCTTAAAGCCTTTGAAACATTGAAAAAAAAATTGATCACTTCTGTCGGCATCTATTTTTGGGTTGTGGAGTTGCGCGTACAAAACTTGATTTCCATCAGGAGCACCTTAAAGCCTTTGAAACATTGAAAAAAATATTGATCACTTCTGTCGGCATCTATTTTTGGGTTGTGGAGTTGCCTGTTGGAAGCTGTCAGCCGACAGAATCGGAATCTCATTGCCCGCTTCGGAAAGATATTTTAGTTTATATATATATATAAGTTCAGAAAAATATGAAATCAAACTGATCTCATATCTTCCATAGTTTAAATGAAAGAGCACTATACCTCAAATCCTGTATATATCCCGAAAGATAAGTACAAGACTTGAGGGTGATGCTCGATCAAATAAACTAAGAAACATATGACATCCGTTTCATCTGTAAAATCATTTTATTTGCCGACAAGTTCTCCTATTTAATACAAAAAATTTAATAGGGTTTATATTAAGCTAGGTTCGGAAAAACTTCCTATAAGAACAAACCCCTATAATTAATTACATCTTAGATAACCGAAGTCACCTAAGAAAATTTTTGATAAAAATCTGGAAATATTTTCTTTAAGGAGTTCAAAAGGATAAAATTTTTCAATGAGATCAAACAAAGAGGCGTGAAAGGGGAATGACTCAAATTTGGAACATTTGGTTGTAGAGTGGTTGTAGAGTCCAAAGAGAGTCCAAAGGAGGAAGAACTAGGGGATGTCATAGATCCGGAGGAGAACCTCGGTGACTTCCCAAGCTATCCCATGGTTTGGCTTTAGTTAGAGAGAAGCATTTGAATATTTCATCCTGTCAATTTTATTTTCTTTAGAATTTACATTTATGTGAAATGATCACACAAATGACCTGGAAGAGGATTTAGATCGTGACGAACGACAACCTGAAAATCCTAAGACGAGTTAGGGATTATATTGTACAACAGAGCTATGCAAAGGCCTAAAGTAAAGGTTGATGATTTATGTTGCATAAGCAAACAACCTCAAAATCCTATGGCTTGATTTTTTAATTCTATGGAAAGATATGCTTTTGTAGTTCCTCTTGCTATTGAAGATGGTCGGGCTGCCCACAATACTAGCTCCAAGCTCCTCGTTGTGATGAGTTTAAGTTTTCTAATGTGTCAGGTTATGATGTCAAATCAGATGTCCATATGATTATAGTTCTTAAATGTTATGGGGCATATTAAAGTTGATTAGAGCGACACCAGTTAGGATCCTACAGTTCCTTCATTCCGGTATCACAATTTTCTATCGGATTCACTTTGTCCAAATGAATTTAGTAAACTCAACTTGATGAATTCCCTACTTTCATTTAGACCGTGGGAAGTCTTGTTAGCAACCTTAGGTTACCTCCTCCGAGGGATTCCTGATCATCCGATAGAGACGTCTTAATTTAGTTGCAATTGTTGTTTTGTGATGTTTGTGATTAAATTTTGAGTTTTTTGAGTTATCTTATATTTTGAATGTTGTGGCGGTGAATTTTATCTTGGTTGATTTTAGTTTTGGTTGATGACTATTATAGCAGTTTTTGTTTTCACGTAGGGTGACATCGTTGTTTAACATGCAAGCTCGAGATAAGAAATACAGAAAGACAAATGCACTAATTTAAAAGCGTACCTGTCGATTCTTCTCGTTTCACCACCTGAAAGATCGTACTTGCACGACATGTATATAATTTTGTAAGGAAATTTAAATTGCAGGAGTAGATGAAGGTTCAGCTACCAAACTCAAAGTTATGACTTTATTGAATCTCAGAAGATCCTAGTGGATGATTTTAGAGCAAAAATATGCCAAGTTCAGTTTGCCCTTCAGAATGACCAATAGATTTCAAAAAGGCTCGAGACATGACTTTGGACCATTTTGAAGATCTCTTGAAGTATTCCGAGTTCATTTTGAACTTATCATATTGTTTCATTATTAATCCATTAATCATTTGAGGTCAAAGTGTGACTACCCCGTTGCTTCGTGGGACCTGATAATTTAATTATCCCTAAAATAGGGTTCTCGATCAATCAATTGATGTTCTCTTTAAGAGTTACGTGAGTGAGTGCCCCTAAGACAAGTTTTGGTCATTAAAGATTGTGGTGCCTGCAATTAAAGTCAGTCTCGTAGTGTTTAAAGATATTAATCACCGATCATATTATCTTCTAAATCTAATCAATTGAGTTTAAGCGTCAAACCTAGGTCACTACTAAGCCCTTAACAATCATGATAAGTGAAATGTTGGTTATCAAAATTTTGATTCAAGTGATGTGTATCCTTATTGAATGATCACATCATTTTCAACTTTGGGCTTAAGAAAAATACATTATCATCCATCTGATTTAAGCCCATCACTTAAGAATCATTTGATCTTAATTGACTTCCAATCCATGAAGATCATGAGGATTATGATTTTGTTGATGTTGTGCAAGGGTGGTGAGTGGGTTTCTATCTTTTTAATCTCATTGTATTTCACTCATCCAAACATATTTATGAAGATCAAAATTACCCATTTTTCCTTTGGTTAATCCTAAAATTTGATTAAGGCACCAAAGTTTAAAATGACTATTTCACCCTAGGGGCACTTCACCTCATAAACACAACTCAAATGACTTTGAGGGTTTAAAGTGTCATACTCATGAGGTAATTAAAATATCAAGAGGAGAATATGTGGACCTCTCAAAATTTAATTTGATTTAATCATTTATTTGAGCTTAAAAAATATAATTCTTTAGAAATTGATTTATTTGACTTTCCGAAATAAAGTTTTTATTTATGAGAAAATTATTAGAGGTGTCCCTAAATCAGAGAAATACTTAGACAAAATTTCATGATTTTTTGAATTAAATTAATAAATTTATTTTAATGGGAGAATGAAGAAAATCCACTTTTAAGCCTTTTAAAATTTATTTTTAACTTAGAAAAATTAGGAAAAATATTTTAAAGAGTCCGAAGTGATCAGAGGACAATTAGGCATATTTTGAAATGTTTTGATATTTTTGAGATTTTTAATTATTTTAAAATTCAAAATAAGGCTTGAAAATTAAGTATTTTCTGAAAAATAATTTTAATTTTTCTTAAGTGCCTCTGGTCACAGAACTCAAAAAAAATACTTTTCCTAATTTTCTCAAGTGTATTTAATTTAATATAATTATTTTTGTACAAAAATATAAGGTTCCATAGAAAATGAACTTTAAAATCTAAACTTAATCAAATTTTTACAGTGAGAAAAAATAATTTTTATGAACAATGTGGACTTGATTTTGCCAATTTTTGATGAGTACATAATTTACCAAAATTCACACAAGATATTTACATTTAATTAAATATAGAAATTTACGGGATAATTCAAAGCATCATGATATTTTTCCTAGACTTTTCTGACCACAAGAAACCTAAAATTATTCTCATAATTTTTCAAATGATATTTTGATTTATATAATTAAAATAGGCAAAATGGTCACCTTAGTTTGAAAATTAGGGCTTGAAACATAGAGATATCCTCTGACTTTGGAAAAATTAGAAGACATGACCTCTGTCATGAGCAACAACATGCCAAAATTTCAAGTCATGATGGAATGTCTATATGCATGAAGAATTAAAAGACTCAAAAACATATTTAATTAATTACTATTTAATTCATTAAAAAGCAGGGAATAAGAAAATAGTTTTTATTTTTTGTCCACATTATTCTCCCTAGTTCACTGAGTAAGAGGGTATTTTTCTTTTAGTTTTATGATTTTTCTACGCAAAGTTATGAATTTTCAAAGATCAGGTGTTAAACTAAATTAAAAATCCCCTATTTATCTACTTATCCACACGACGCCAACTCATTCTCGTCCGCTACAAAGTCTCCACGCGTCGCTCCGCCATTTGACGCCGCCAACCACGTAGCCGCCTCGTCAGCCCGCAGTTCACCTACCATATCCTCGTTCGACTTCATCAGGACCATCCAATGGATAAATGCGGGATCAGACGACATCCGTCCATCATCCCCAAGTTACCTAACCCGTAAGCCGTTCACACTAAAACCTTAAGATCTTCACCTAAACTCAACCGAATTGCATGGGGTTTGTTTCTAAACCCTCATCTACTCAAGGCGAACACATCTATATAGTTAATCATGTATGAAATCAAGCCATTACAAATGGAAAATCAAAATAAGCTCGGATTAGGGTTGAGGTATTAGGGTTGAGGTTCAAGTTGAGGTTCAATACCGTTGACTGAGAGGGGAGGCCTCAATCAGATAGTTATGGTAGCTTCGATTAGACCCAACGAACCTCTGGATGAAGTCTCAAGCCTTGGTGAATTGTCTAGGTATTTTTTGACCAAGGTTGATTTCAGGTGTTGGTTTAGAGCTATGCTACAGGCTATTTCAGAGGGGGCTTTTGTGGGGAATCAACTTCTTTCACTGTGGTGATGGTGTGTGCACAATTAATTGAAGTTTGGTGCACTGTGGTGGAGTGGAGAGATCTGTCCTGATTCTAGGGCAAATTTCAATGGAGAAATTGGCTATAAGGGGTGACTATCAGTGGTTGAGAGCAAGGGGTTTGCATTTGGGATGGTACTATTAGTGGTTGAGAGCAAGGGGTTTGCATTTGGGATGGTTTGGAGAAGCTCTGGTGAGATTTTGACAGAGTTTCCTTAAGGTTCCAAGCACTCCCTTCCTTGGCCGTGGAGAGCTCCATTTATTACCATGGTTGTCTGGTGGAGCTCAGGGCTGGGAATTGGGTGCTAAAGCTTGCTGAGGTGGAGGGAAGAAAGGCTCTAATGACCAATGGGAGTGAGCCAAGTCAGGAAGGTTAAATTTTGGGTTTTGGCCACTTGGGCCTCCCTTGGGTTGGTTGTGTCCTGTGGCTGATAAGATGGCGCCAAGATATTTGATTTTAGGCCAAATATGAGGTGAAATCCCTTAAATCAAGGGACCATTAGTCCATAGCTCATCTTGGCTGGTTTAGGTGGGTTTAGCTTGGTCCATGGAGTGTATTTGGTGGCTATGGTGTCATTAATTTGGTGGCTTAGGCATGGCTAAGTCAATTTTGGTGCAATGGTTCAATTTGGGTCAAAATGACTAGAAGTTTGGTTTGGGTTTGGCTAGCCATGACATTGAGCTCAATTGATTGATCAAGATTATGTAAATGATTGTCATCAAAATTTTCTGTGAAGGATTGAAATAAATTTGAGTTCAATTGTAAGCTCAATTTGAAGGATTTTAGGATTTTGGTCAATTTGGGCATGTTGGACTAGACTTGGGTCTATGTTGAGCTAGGCTTAGAATTTGGTTCAATTGAATGGTCCAAATGACCAAGGAAAATGTTATGAAGATTTTTCATGAAGGAATGAAGTGAAAATTTTGGGGTTAAGGCTTTCAATTTGGTGGAATTTCGAGACAGTCAATTTTGGGCAAATTTGGGGATTTTAAATGTGGGTTGAAATTGAGTGAAATTTAGGCTTGATCAAGGCCAATTGAATGTCCAATTTGATGTGTAGGATTATTATGAAGAGTTTAAGATTGAAATTGGGGCAAATTGAGTAGGCTATGGGGTTCAATTAGGTGAGGTTAGGTCATAAGGCCAAAATTGGGGGTTTTGATTTTGATCAAAATTAAGCTCAAAACATGGGTCAATTAGGCTTGGATTTGGTTTCGATGGATCATATGAAAGTTGAATTTAAGTTTAGGACTGAAATTGAGGAGAATTGAGGCTAAATTGATGGGCATTTGAAGTGATTTGGGTAAATTGGGCTTTTAAAGGCAATTTAGGGGTTTTGGTCAAAATGATCGAATTGATCAAATTGGGTTCAATTGAAGGGTCCAAATTCGCTTTGGAGACGTTTGAAGTGATTTTGGATGTTTAGGGAATATTTGGGTTGCCAACTGTATTTTTGTAATTTTGGCAAATTTGAAGGTATTTTGGCAATTTTGGAATTTTTTGGGTGGATTTGGGCAATTTGGGTATTTTGAAATGGTTTGAAATGTTCTTTTGAAGAATTTTGGGTATTTTGGATAAATTTGTGAACTTTTGTCAAATTTAGGGTTTCAAGGGCATTTAGGTAGTTTGGGTGGATTTGGGGGCAAAAGAACAAGTTGGATATTTTGGTAGAATTGGGGTGCCAACCACCTTATATGAGCTATGAACCAATAAAATACCCATTTGTGTCTTTTATGTATTGGTCTTAGCTAAAACCTAGCCTAGGGCTAGTGGGTCTAGAGGATCATCTACATGAGTCTACCAAAAGATCAAGGGATCAAAGTCAACAATTTTGGATTTAGGGTTGTAAGGGGAAGCGTAATGTGTAGGCGAGTGAACTTGCTCCAGACCAACACCTAGGGTAAACCCTAAGGTCAAGCAGTCTTATGGGGACTCTCTTTGAGATCCTCCATACTGACCCCACCTATTATGTGCTAGAGGTTCTGACCAATATGTGGAACTTGAAGTTGAGGAAGGAAGAGTTTAAAATTTCTAATTGTGAGGGTTCCTTTTCTAGTTATATAGGAATAGTCAATAGGAAAGTCCTATGGCTAGACCCTAGGCTACTAAAGAGGGAAAACTAAGCCTCAACCAAAAGTGAGGTCAACAAGTTCTCCTATAAATGTTTCACCTGATTAGGAGAAACCTTTTGAACAAATGTGTGATGGAAGTGATTATGCAATTAGATTTGTTTTAGAACTTTGTGATTCTGGCTCTTGAGGTGCCTGAACTGGCGCCAGAGGGACCAACTTAGAAAAAGCTGGCGTTAGAGGCGGCATTTTATACAGAAGCGACGCTTGAAGCACCATAAACTAGAAATTCACAGACTTAAGTAACTTGGTTTCTGAGGTGCCAGAAGCGCTAGAGACGATATTTGATGGATTAAGGCTATTCAAGATGAATTTTGAGCGGATTTTGAAGGCTTCAAATGTTTCAAATGCTATATGGAGTGATTCAATGTAGCTAGACACTTTGAAAGATTCTTTAATGAAGGGATATGTCTCTTAATTGAATGCACATGTCTTTTGGAATTCAAAAGGGGTAACTTTTAGAGAGAATTTAGGAGAGAATTTTGAATTTTTTTTAGAGGAGGCAGCCCTAAATTAAAAATAGAGGGAGTCTAGGGTTGTAAAAGAGAGGTGAGTAGAGAGAGTTTTGGTGGTGGCGTGTGAGAGAAGAGTGAAGCGTGAGATAGAGTGAGAGACATTGAGATTTTCTTCTAAGGCTTGTAAGAGGAGAGAGAAAGTGAGAGATTTCTTTTTCATTACATTTCTAAGAGAGAATTGAGAGCTTGTAAAGAGGGAAAGTGTTTAAAGGGAACTTCTAGGGATTTGCTTGGGAAGGAGGAGTGTGAAATAAGTTGTCTTTTATTTCATTGTTTTGTAAACTTATTTTTATATATGAAATCTGTGTTTAGTTGTTTCCTTTTTATTAATTTTGAGTAGTCTTTGTTATCATTCTCTCTACTCTGAGATATGGTTTTGTGATGAATTGATTTTGGTTTATACGATTTTAAATGTTAATAATTTGCGATGACTCGAACTCCAATCTTTATTTACTTTTCGATTTGGCCAATTGAAATGTTAAAATGTGTTGAGAAACATATGATCCGAAAGGGCTATAATTTTTAAAACATGGTAAGAATCACATTCAATTTCATGGGTGAGAAAGTAATCCAGGGGGTTGAGTGAAAATAAATAGGGAAATAAAATTTCAAGGGTGTAGGTTTGATGTAGAATTAAAGATTTTAAGTTGATAGATTAAAATCCCCAAATTGGTCCAGTTGATTGGAAACTAATATGAGATTATTAGTCCTCAAGCGAGGGAAGAGTGAGAGCCCTGGAGTGAGAGTCGGCATCCTCCCAACCTAACAACGAAATTAGGGACCAAACTCTGGATTAGTCAATGTTCTTTATACACTTGAAAGAGAGTAAAGAATATGATTGCTTATATTTGGCAGAATACAATTATATATATATATATATATATATATATATATAAATGATTTTAATTTCTTCACAATCTATATACTCATTGTAAAAGAGAAGAATGCTTTCTTAAATTTAAACTATTTGTCACAGAAACTTTGTTTAGTATTTATTAGTTTACTTTTGAAGTTTAGCAAATAGTTTGGTTAACTTAATTTTTTTAAGTGCATTTTATTTAACATATACTCAATTACTTTAAATTTGAATTTCGTACTTAAGTTTTGTAGTTTGAATTTTGTGTTTTACATTATAACCATAAAAATTTCCAACTCTCCGTGGGATCGATACTTAGGACTCCATTAGAGCCCTTTATTACTTGAGCGATACACATACTTGCATTATTATTACGTGTTTAACAGTTTAAAGATTTCAAAAGATAAAATTATTTTTACTAAAATTATTTTTTATTGGGATTGAATTGCATATTTATTATTAGTGCTGCAGTGTGTGTTTTGTATTATTGAAAAATATTTACAAACGCAACACAAAAAACCGCGTATCATCTCTTCTGCTCCCAATGACCATGGAAGGAGGGGTTAGGACCGATGATACTATTCACCAACACTTGATAGGGAATTACCCTTTACAATTATAGGTTGTTTGTAATTTTAGTCCGATTAGGATGATTAACTCATGAACAATCTAAATTTTCCAAAACATAGTTAAAAATGATCAAAACATGTTTTTCTTAAAATATCACTACTTTTAACTGCTAAACAAAACTTTATATGCAAGACAAACCACGTATCATCTCTTCTGCTCCCAATGACCATGGAAGGAGGGGTTAGGACCGATGATACTATTCACCAACACTTGATAGGGAATTACCCTTTACAATTATAGGTTGTTTGTAATTTTAGTCCGACTAGGATGATTAACTCATGAACAATCTAAATTTTCCAAAACATATTTAAATATGATCAAAACATGTTTTTCTTAAAATATCACTACTTTTAACTGCTAAACAAAACTTTATATGCAAGGAAAAGTAAAAGTATTTTGAATGCAACATTATTGAAGTCTATTTGTTAATCATCTTGATTAGGCTAGAACATGCCCTCCTTAGATTGTTTGGCTGGTAGATTCTATCCAAGCTTCGAAGCACACAGTCCAGCTTTGTGCCTTCACCTTTACTAATTTCTTACACCTAGTCTCGATCTTCTAAGTTTTCCATGTAGTTTTACATGCTTGTACTCTCGCTGCACTTTACTTAAAATTTGTGAATAATAATTTCCTATAACTATTGTAATGACCCCTTTTGCAGCGGTAGCAGAGATCCAAATACGCACATTTATATTTTACAACATTTTTCTACAACAATCTTTTTACTGCTTTTTACTTTTACAATCATTAAATTGCAAGAACTTCAGGATAAAAAACAGTAGTCGGTTCACTTATGATGGATTACTACAAAACCAAAACACATATTTTTTAATTAATTGAATTAACAAGAATTGAAAGAAAAATATAAAACATAAAATACTAAACTTGAAGCAACCATCGATAGCGAGCTTGGACCAAACCGAAGCAGATTGAAGACAACGATCTACAACAACAAAATAGATCCACATCAAATAAATTTTCTTTAGATTTAAATAATGAGCCAAAGGACTTCGAGGTAGCTCGTCTAGCCTGACGCAAATCATCAACTTATCTTTAGACTTTTGCACAACCTTGTTGTGCAACATAAATTCTAACTCTTTTTAGCCTATGAGGTTATCGTTCGGTATGCCATAAACCTTCCTATCCTCCTAGGCCATTTGGATAATCGGTATCATGTAAATTTAAGCCGTAAATAATAAAAATGGAAGGATGAAACATCAAAATAATTTCTTCTCCAAAATCGAAGCCAAAAGGTTCTCCCAGGATCCGTGACATCCTCTACTTTTCTTCCTTTGGATTCCTAAAATAAATGTTCCTATGTTGATCCATAGCTAATTTGATTTTCCATGTCCAACCCTGAAACCTTAAGCTTTGAGATTCTTAAAGACAAAAACTTCTGATCTAAATCGCAAGTTTTCTCCACTGTCTTCGAGCATTTGAGATGTAATTAACTATAGGGGCTTGCCTCTATAAGAAGCTTTTTTGCCTCGGGCTTGCCTCTATAAGAAGCTTTTAGAACAAGGTAATATAAATCATGTCTAATCTTTATATTAGATAAGAGAACTTTCCAGTCAACATAAATATTTCACAAACCAAACATTTATCATAAATTCATTATTTTATTTAATTGAGCCTCACTATCCAATAATATAGGTATTCTTCAGGATAGATGCATTGCTTGGGGTGTCATGTTCATTTATTTAAACTAAAATATGT
Source organism: Phalaenopsis equestris (assembly GCF_001263595.1). NCBI lineage: Eukaryota > Viridiplantae > Streptophyta > Magnoliopsida > Asparagales > Orchidaceae > Phalaenopsis > Phalaenopsis equestris. The sequence goes on along the minus strand of NW_018165000.1, from coordinate 328,137 downwards.
ATGAGATCGGTTCGGTCAATGTTACTTTTAAAAAATTATATACATATATATATATATATATATATTAAAAATATATTTCAAAGCAAACAACAAACCTGGATCTGGCGACTGATAATATGGAGTAATTTTGTTGTTGAGTGTGGCAAGGTTTGGGACCTCTCTGTGAAGTTCTTTTTTTTTTCTTAGCTCTTGAGTAATGGCTTTTAAATAGCCATTGGAGGCCTTGGGGAGGTTCATGACTAATTGGAGAAGATAGGTGGTGGCTTAGGGAAGCTCGGAGGATAGATTTCACCAATGGATTGCCAATTTTCTCAAGGTGTGCTCATCATGAGTTCAAGCATGGTGAAGAAGATGGCTAGGGTAGGGCTTTCCTCCAATTGGAGAGATGGTGAGTTGGATAAACAACTCAAAAATGATCTGTCTTGACCTGCCAAAGCTGGTCAAAGGGAGTATAGGTTGAGTGCCATGTGGATTGCCTTGTGTTTCCTTCCTTTTTCATGACTTGGAAATATAAAAAATGATGGCTTCATGAGTTTTAAATAGGGTCAATACCTTAGGGTAGTGGATGGTTTTAGGTCATGGGTAAACTCATTTAGAATGGGCCTTGGACCATGGATGGGCTTGGGCTTCAATGAATGGGATTGGGCTTCCATGGATGGCCTTGGGCTATGATTTTAAAATTTAAATATAGGCTTAACAGGTCTTAATTTCATCCTTTTAATTAAATAATTATGAGAATGGAAAACTAACCATAAGACAATGAGTTGACCAGGGTAGTCTTGGGTTGACCATTGGACTATTATTGACCAATTGAACCATAGATTGACCAATTAGATTTTGAGTTGACCAAAATGATCCATTTGATCATATGGTGATGTGTTGACCATAAGGTCAATGGGTTTGATTATATGGTCCAGTGTTGACCATGTTCACCAAAGGGTTAACCACAGTGGTTAGGTTGGCCTTAGGGTGATGTCTTAACCATATATGATTGGGTTTACCAAAGAGTCAATGGGTTTGATCATATAGTCCAGTGTTGACCATGTTGACCAAAGAGTTTACTAGACTTGGGTGTCCCTCAAATTTGGGTTCAATGTGGACACGTTAGAGTTTGGTCTAATTTTTAGGGTTTAAAGGCCTCTGGTGAGACTTAGGATCAATATTGATATAACCCTCCCCAAAAGGGGAACTTAGGGGTTACTGGTAGACTCTAAAGTTTATAGGTCCATTTTCTAGAATTTCTGTTGGGTTTGATGTTTCCTCAAGTAAGGCCTCAATAGGTATAATCCTGGTGTAGGATCATTGGTGAGAAAAGTATAGTGTATTCTCACAAAAGTTAGGTCAACACAAAGGTTGGAGACTCCAAAATATGGAAAGACATGTTGAAAATTAGGAACATTGCTGAGGATTTTATACATTTGGGACTTGGAGAGGGCAAGCTATTCTTTTGGAATGATAACTGCCATAATGATTATTTAGCTCAGTTTAAAACAAAGATCTAAGTGTGGCAGATTGTTTACTTGATAATGGCTCCTAACATGCATTTTAGTTTAAAACCCATCAAAACAAAGATCTAAGTGTGGCTGATTGTTTACTTGATAATGGCTCCTAACATGCATTTGTACTCATTAAACACAACTTTCATCACAGGATAGTAAAAGTATCATTCAAGCAATCATCCGTGCACATACAACATTAAATGCATGCAAATCATGCAACATACAATCACATTCATCACATCTCCACATATTCCAATTTCTATTCTTTTATAAATGTACATATACAATATATTTTGCATAAAATTAAAATAAAATAAACATTAACATAAACTAAGCCAATTTAACTAACATAACAAATGCCACATGCAAAACACTACATTAGACAAAAGTCATGAAGTTAGCTAACATAGTTAAACATGATAATTATTATTTCTTAGAGCATGAATTCATTTTTCATGCCTATGGGGCTTGTTATTTCTACGACACAGTTTTTATAGCATACATTTGCACATGCAAATATAATAGCACACACACTCATACACTATTCATATAAAAAATATTTATATACTTATACATTCAAACATTTGTATACATAAACACTTTAACATATACATACATTTATTTAATAATACATGTAAATAATTACATTTACACATAAGTTCACACACACATACATAAGCATATATTAATACACACACTTAAGCATGCCTTACCCTTTTTTATATAGTTTTATTTATTAAAATTTAGGGAAGGAGAATGTAAATATTTAGTAATTTAATTATCTATTGTTTTAATTAATTATTTTGTTAATTATTGAGTCATTTAATTCACTATTAATTTTATTAAGTTTATATTCATGAAATTGATGTATTTATTAGTTTTTTTTTTATTTTAAGAAAGTTTTTATGAAACAATAAAAAATTTAGTTAATTTAATAAAATATTTAAATAATCTATTAGTTAGAATAATAATTTTTTAATATTTTGTATAATGATTTATACATTTAATGATTTGTTTAATAAAATTAAGGTTTAAATTTTATTATTATTCCTTTTTTTAAATATTATTATTTTATTTATATTATTATGGGCTTATTTTTTAATTATTAATTTAATTGTGAAGGTTTATTGTATAATTAAGCAATTATTACTTAATTTATGCTACAATTAAGTAATAGACGATCTTACTAATTAGTTATTATTTAGCTAATTAATTAACAACTATTATTTGAATTTTATGATTCCATTCATTTACTGATTAATTGATTAAGCATTCTTAGGAATTGATTATTGGATAAATGGTTTAATTAGTATATTTTAATTCTCTTACAAGGGTGATTAAGGCTAATTAAATCTCAATTTAGGTTGGATTAGTGTATCTGAAGGTAATTAGATCTGGTTATGTATGATTAGTGTTTTGTTAGGGTTATTAGGTGTTAAAGGGGTTTAAAAAAAGGATTAAAATGTAATTTAGCCTAGTTGTGCTCAATTTAAACGGATTAATGAGGTTAGTCTGTTGGTTATTACAATTTAGAGAGAGTAAACATCTATTAACACAATAAAACAAAATATGTGAGAAAGCTTAATGGCTAATGAAAAAGCTCAATATTCTTGGGATTTAAACAAGGATCGAGCTTAACATTTTTGCATTCGACATGAAAAATAATTGAACATACTAAATTATCTGTACAATAAAATATTAACACATTACCATTTAACTGAATTAAAAGCCCTATGAATTCATGGATAAAAAAATTATATTTTTTGAAAAAATGGACACATAAGCATGCTAATTTCATGAAATTGCTTCACATAAAATTTTACAATTCATTAAAATTAAAAATTATATGAAACATGTAAAGTTTTATTGTAAAAAAAAAATTCAATTTTTTTACTCTGAAACATGAATTATCAAATAGCATGAAGAAATGCATGGATAACTTAAACATTTGATGATGGAAATAACGAACACCATCGGGAAGAGCATGTGACATTTATGAACTTGAAAATTTTGAGAGTTTCATGGTGAGAAATAGAAATTGGAACCTAAATGAGAGATTTATACCTTCCTTGTGGTTTGAATTACTTGCTTGGCATGTTCTTCAATTGGATATTTTTCTTGCTTCCTCTTTTTACCTTCTCTTTGTTGAAGACTCATGATTTATTGGAGAATTAGTGGATGAATTCTTGATTTGATCCTTGGAAGAGGATAGGAGGTCTTACCATTTGTGGCTTGGAGAGGAGAATGGAGAGAGAGGGATGAAAATCAAATAAGAGTTAGTGGGGATATTTTTATCACAACTAGAAAAGTTAGTTTGGGGGGGGGGGGGGGGGGGGAAGCAAAATTAGTTTTAGAGAAAGGAAGGAGAAGACAAAGAAGTGGGGTAGCTTGATGAGGTGGACTAAAGAGAGAGCAATACATCAATTATTGAGATGAAAAAGGGAAAGTGGGGGAAGGAATGAATGGTGAGGGTTATTAGGGTAGGGATGTAATATTTACAAAGGAGGGGTATTGTAGCGATTTGACACGGGTAGTTATGGAAGTTTTGGAGAAATATAAATGTATCACATTTTGTAGAGACTGGAACAAGAAATCAAATGGTTCTAACCTTTTTGAAAAGGAGTTCTCAAGCTCAAGATATAAGCATTTAAAGTAGCTTGGTGCATAGAGACGTGGTTATAAGGTGGTTGGGAGTTGGTTATGCCCAAAAATATTGGGCTCACTTGATTAAAAAAAATTTAAGAATTCAATGATCTCATTGGCTTTGGTTATATCAAGCTCTTTAAAAAAGATGCAAGTTCAAACCTTTAGGAGAAAGAAAAAGATGCATTTTGAGAAGAAAAATTAGTTTACTTTAGTGATCAAGATTTTGTATTTCCTTAATTTTAAAAAAAATTTACTGAAGTCCCATGTTGATTAAATTCATTTTATGGTGGTTATGGTAAAATTACCTTTTTATTATCATAATTATTAATTTTCTCTCTCCCCTTGTTATCATCAGATGAATGAGGAGTCAAATTTCAGTATAGAGGAACTCAATTAAAAGGTGTCAATAATATTGATATAGTGGCAAAGTACGTTTTTAAAAATAATCACTCATTGAATATTTGTTTTCGGCGATTTTACACTCATTGAATATTTCTTTTACATATATATATAAATTTAGAAAAATATGAAATCAAAATGACCCAATACTTTTCGTAGTTTAAATGAAAGAGCACTACACCTCAAGTCATGAATTTATCCCGAAAGATAAAGACAAGACTTGAGGGTGAGACTCAATCAAATAAACTAAGAAACTTATGACATCCGTTCGGTCTGTGAAAACCATTTTATTTATAAGCCGACAAGTTCCCCCAATTAATATAAAAAAATTAAATAGGGTTTATATTAAACTGGGTTCGGAAAAGCTTCCTATAAAGGCAAGCCCTTATAGTTAACTACATCTTAGATGAACGAAGTCACCTAAGAAAACTCTCGATAAAAATCAGAGGATATTATCTTCAAGGAATTCAAAGGATTAGAAATTTTCAATGAGATCAGATAAAGAGGTATGAAAGGGGAATGACTAATATTTGGAATACATATTGTAGAATTGAAAGGAGGAGAGACTACGGGATGTCATGGATTCAGAGAACCTCGGTGACTTTCCAAACTATCCTATAATTTGACTTCAGTTTAGAGGAGAAACATTTAAATGTTTCATCTTATCAATTTTATTAATTAGGGCTTATATTCATGTGAAACGATCACACAAATATCCTGGAAGATGTGAAGATTTAGGTCATGACGAACGATAACCTTAGAGTCCTAAAATGGGTTAGGGCAGCTATACAAAAGTTTAAAGATAAATTGAGGATTTATGTCGCACTAGGCGGACAACCTTGAAATCTTATGGCTTGTTGTTTAGTTCTAAGGAAAGAATGGTTTAGCTGGTGTATACATGTTTTGCTATTGAAGATGGTCGTGCTGCCCACAATGCTAGCTCCAATCTCCTCGTCGTGGAGAGTTTAAGTTTTCTAATGTGTCAAGTCATGATGTCAAATCATGTGTTTCCTAAGGTCATGGTTTTTTAAATTTTATGGGGAATGTTAAAATGACACCAGTTAGGATCATATGTTCCCTCGTTCCGGTACCATTATGTTCTTTCAGATTCACTTAGTCCAAATGAATTTACTAAACTCAACCTAATGAGTTCTATACTTTCATTTAGAATGTGGAAAATCTATTTAGCAGCCTTAGGTCACCTCCTCCGAGGGATTCTGATCCTCCGATTGAGATATCTTAATTTCGTTGCAGTTTTTGTTTTGTGATGTTTGTGATTAAATTTTGAGTTGTCTTATATTTTAAATGTTGTGGCAGTGAATTTTATCTTGTTTAATTTTTTAATTTTTGTTTTGGTTTTGCAACTATTCTAACAGTTTTAATTTTCATGCAAAGTGACATTGTTATTTAACATGCAAGTTTGAAGAAAGAAGTGGATAAAGGTAAACACAGTAATTTAAAAGGCGTACCTGTCAATTCTTCTCATTCCTCAACTTGAAAGGTTAGTACTTGCAAGACATGTATATAATTTTGCAAAGAATTTAATTGCTAGAGTAGATGAAGGTATAGCTATCAAATCCCAAGTTATGACTTTATCGAATCTTAGAAGATCTTAGTGGATGATTCTAGAACAAAATATGACCAGTTCAATTTGCCCTTCAAAATATCCAAAAGATTTCAAATTGTTCAGGGGATCACCCTAAAATACTTCGAGGATCTCTTAAATTATTTCGAGTTCTTTTAGAACTTATCATATTTTTTCATTAATCATCTGAAGTTAAAGTGCGACTACCGTATTTCCCAGTGAAACTTGACAATTTTATTATCTCAAGGATAGGATACTTAATCAATTTGATACTTTACTTTAAAGACTCTATAGATGAATGCCCTTAAGGAAAGCTCAAGTCATTAAAGATTTGGTGCCCATCACAAATGGCCCTGGAGTATTTAAAGATGTTAATTACCAATCATGTTATCTTCTAAATCCAATCAATTGAGTTTAGACATCGAGCCTAGGTCACTGCCAAGCCCTTAACAATTATAATGGGAGAAAAGGTGGTGGTTAAAATTTTAGTTTAAGATATTCTTATTGAAAGATCACATCATCATCAATTTTAGGCTTAAGATAAGTGAATTATTATCTTCCTAATATAAGCCCATCACTTAAGAATCATTTGATCTTAATTGACTTCCTAGTTATGATGATTAGATGATGATTAGGAAAATTATGATTTTGTTGATATTATGAAAAGGTCGTTAGTGAGTTTCTACCTTTAACCCATTACATTTCAATCATCCAATTTATTTATTAAGAATCAAAATTTCCCATCCCCAATGGTTAATCCTAAATTTTGATGAAGGCACGAAAGCCCAAAATTACTATCCTGCCCTTGGGGCTCTTCATCTTAAAAGAGGTCTTGGTGTCGATGATATGGAACTAATTAGAGCATTAAAAGAGGTCTCGGTGTAGATGATGTCGATGATATGGAACTTGGTGTTGATGATATGGAACTTGGCAATTGATACTAATTCTCCAGCTTTCATAAGTAATGTAATCGATCCAAGGGCTCTTTCTCCCTTCTGTTTGAATTCTCTTAGCATCATTTTATTGGTCGTAAGCTCGTGACCCTCAAAATGTCCAAATAGGCTAGTGTTCGTAGAATCATCAAGTTGAGTGATGCTCCAAAAACTACTAAAACCTTGATCAATACGAATCTTTTGATGTTAACGGAGATATAGAGCAGTTGATTATGGTTAGTGGTATCAAGCAGTAAGTTTTAATCTGTAAAGGTTACTCCAAGCTATTCTTTTAACAAGAAAACTTCATCCGAGGATGTGTTGGCCAATTGAGCTAAGCAGATCTCTAGGTTAGGCAAAGCTGTAACTAGAGACTCTCTCATCTCCTTTGACAGGATTAGAGTGTCATATATACTTAGTTTGGCCGTCAACTTCCTAAGATGAGCTAACCCGTTATAATCCACGTTATACAATCTTCCAACCTTTACTTGGTTATGTGTTTCTTCCACTGGCGGTGGTGGAGGAAATTCTTCTCGAGTGACTATTTGCTTTCCTTTATCTGTCGGAGCTGTTCTCGGGGGTAATATATTTCTGCTCGATAAGTTTACTTCTATAATTTATTCTTCTTCTTGCAATGTTGTAGGTAAATTTCAGTTGCTTCTTCTTTAGAAAAATCCAATTTTATTTCTAGTGTTGTGCCATGACACTCAAGGACTGGTTCCTCACTCCCGGTGCTATCGTAACCAGTATCATCAATGTCTTCTTCAATCTTGTTAACAGGTTCATCAGACTCAAGTATGATTTGAGGATCAGTTTGGGAATCAAGATCAAAGTTAGATTGAGCAAAATCAATTACTTCATCACTATAAAAAGTTAAAACGTAGCCAAAATCATAATCATTATATTCATAATATCTCGATAGGGCAAAAAAATAATCATACATGGTCAGGGGTTCGAGAATTTTCTTCCACGAATCCAAGACAACCAATCTAACAGAGGCAGCCCCTATCCTATCGCCGATGCAATCAGCCTTCATGACATCGTTCTTTTCTTTGTCTTGTTAAAGCGATTTCTCTGGTAAAATTTCTATCTTGAGTTGAGCAAGCTGTAGACCCTGAATGGTTGTTGAAGCGGTCTGAATTTGATTTAGTATTTTATTAGATAACTTGTCCAAACTGTTCTCCATCCATCTTCCTCTGAATACGGATCTACTGGAGCAATTGGCTCGGCTGAAATCATATTTACGAAACCTTTTTGAGGTTCTTTTTAATGTTCTTTTGAGATTATTATATTCTCTTCTTTAAAGTTCTTCTAGAGCCAATCCTTAAAGACAAAGAAATTCTCTAAAGCGTGTTCAAACATCCTGTGATGCAGGCAATAATTAGGTTGATCCCTTTTGTCAACCTCTTCGGGTATCTTTGGATCTGGTAACTTGAACTCGAACTTCTTCATTAAACTTCTGAACATCTTGGGTATTGCTTTGGCTTTGAAGGAATACAATATTTTCTTTCATTCAAACATGGATGAACCTTTTCTTATCTCTGCTCGGTATGATCCTCCTTGATGCGGTTGCTAGCTAGACTGGCCATACTGTTGTGTTAGCTGTTGAGCATGTTGCGATAACAACTGGGAATCCTGACAAGAATTTTTTGGATGTATCTTCATTAGTTATTTTCCTTTATCAGCATTGCCACTGTCCCGGACTTCTTTTCAAATACTCGGGCTGCTCTGGTCTTTTCTGATTTCTCCTGGGAATCAATATGTTTGATTTCCTCTTGCAGATTGCTAGCTTTGCTGAGTAGCTTCTCCAAGGACTTGATGGTGAGTCCTTTGAGCATGAAGGCTACCGACACATGGATGCTTTTGAGTAGAATTTCAATTGCATGATGTTCCTGTCTTTATGGTTAACATTTCATGCTAAGGTTTCTCCACCTCTAAATATAATCTTCTAGGCTTTCACTGGGCTTTTGCTTCTCCATTATGAGATCTCTAATATACACATGGTGCTGCGCTCTAGAAAATCTCTTCATGAACAACTGTTCTAATTTGGCAAATGTCTTGGCAGATCCATTAGGTAGTTCAACATACCAATTAAAAGTTATCCCTGATAGGCTGCCAATGAACTGTCGGAAGATTTGTTTCCTCCTGTGCTACCACAACTAGCTCGAAAATGTGCTATATACTTCTTAAGATTTCCAAACCTGTCAGATATCTTAAAGTTTGGTGACACAAAACCCTTAGGGTAGGGTACGCCATCGAACTCCTCCGGGTAAGGTCTACCCTTCAAAATCAATGCACCACCCTTATTTTGCGCTAAGGTCTCCCAAAGTTGTTCGACCATCTGTTTAAATTTCTTTTTAAGTATAACACTCGATGGAGAATCCTTCTTCTTTTAATCAATTTTGTTTGCTGAGGTAACTTCCCTCCTTTCATCGATGATATGTATAATCTCCGGTGGATTAACTTCTAAAGAAGCTAATTGTTGGGGTTGAGACTGTCCCTGAATTGTAGCCATGGAGGCCATGGCAGTGGCCATCTCTTCCAATCTGTTCTTCATTTGGCTGATTTGCTCATCCCTTAAGAAAACAACCTTACGCAGCTCATCTATGATATTCTCTTTGATGAGAGGTTGAGCATCACGTGCAGATGTAGCGACTCTAGTTTTGATCACATGAATGTATATGAAATCTTCCTCGAGGTAATCATTAAAGTCAAAATCTTCGTGATCCTCATCATTAACGGAAACTCCATGCTCTTGGGCTAACTCAGAAATCTCAATGCTCATCTTATCAACCTTTTCTTTGATTATTTATTTCTGTATTGCTTTAAGATCTGGAGGACTCTGTTTAACATCCTCTACTTGCTCATCCATCTAGCTGGCAATAGCTGCGATAATGTCAGATATTTTGGACCCTTGCTTTATTCCATGATCCCACCCTACGGGCTCACTGAACTGTATTGCTACGACAACCTTAGGTATACACATCTTTTTCTTTAACAAAGATGTCTTGAGACGGGGTGTCTCAACATTGATACGTCGAAGAAAGGTATGCTCCCCAAGGAATACTATGTTGACTCGGGTGATAGGAGTGGGCTTCTTCCTCTCTCCACCATGTTCATGAGGTGACGGTAAGGTAATGGTAATCTTTTGGATACTCTCATACCCATCAGTGTCCATTAAGGGATGGAACTTACACCCTCGCAGAAGCGGATAGATCTCCTGTAATCCTGGTTCCTCCAGATGAGGAATTTCATCAACAAACATTTCTTCAAAGATCTGGCCCTTAATAGCTTTCCGAATCTTTTGGTTGTGGTTCCTTCTTTGAGTTCAGTTTAATGGTGTAGTCCTCAAACTCGATCCAATTTCAAATAATGACGGCGAAACAAATAATCCTTCAGCTGGCTCTTAGACAATCATAACTTCTTTTCCCTTAACAGAAATGGGAGCAACAAGCTTAGTAGGTGTCATGGTGGCAGTAGTCTTGACCTTATTGTAAGAAGGGAAATCCTGTAGATAGTTCAGGTTGAACTCAGCAGGCGATTTTTGAGCTTTTGGGGCAGCAACTTTCATTATGAAGAAGGGAGCTTTCTTGAGGATGACCTCAAGATCTTTAAACCAAGCACCAAACTTGATGGTGGGGGTGACGTTGTGGGCGTCACGGCTCATTGACAGATTGCACGAGAAAGTGAGCGTTGGGAATGCCATTGCAGTAGCTTCAAAAAGAAAGCTTTGGAGTTAGTTATTTGGCCAATACATTGCAATTCTAGTCTGAGCACTAAAATCAATAGAGGTCAGTCTGTATACTGGGTAAGTTTTTAAATTGTGAAAATTTCAAAATTTTGTAAAAATAGTTTGAAAGTAGAAAATTTTGATTAATATAAGAAAATTTAAGGAGCAATCGCATCACAACAAAATTCAATTTAATTTGCAAAATAACAAACCAAGCTCGAAAGGAAAAAGTGAAGTTTAGGACCCAGTGCGAGACCGACTTTACAACACACAATGCTTGGGCGAAACTATTCCACCAACATACCTATTGGGGGTCCAACTCCACACAAAGATTAAAAAAAATCCTAATGAACTCCTGAACCTCTCTATTCGAAGGTTTTTGAATAGGTCCTAAAGTCCAAAAGAGTTGACCATATTTTCTTAAGATAGAAATGAGTAAAATATGCCAACGGAAGAAATGTAATTTGATTCATAAGGGACATGAACACATTGCTGATGTATGATGACAATATTTCTTGATTTAAATGGAGAGAGAAGCTCATCCCCAGCGGATTCACCAGAAGTTATCAGCACTTAAAAGTTGAGAAGTTGCCCGGTGGAAGCTGTCGGTCACCGAAATCAAAATCTCGTCACCCGCTTCGGAACGACATTTAATTTACATACATACATACATACATATATATATA
>NW_018165000.1:307941-316620 GCF_001263595.1 Phalaenopsis equestris | reverse complement strand
ATATATATATATATATACATATATATATAAATGGCGGCTAGGGTTCTCTGCTATGGCGATTTCGGAGGAGATCATGTTTTTCCTTCGAGTTGATCATCTGGGTGAGAGCTTTCCTCTTCTCCTCTGTCTATTTTCTCTTTTATTTACTTCTGTTTTCGTGCTATGCCGTTGGATAAAAGTTTTATGGCTGCTGTTGTTGGAGGGAGCTCTTCTGATGCTAGAGATTCTAGTTTTTTTCCTGAAGGATTTCATGATAATCTCAATATTGAAGGAGACTACAATTTCATTAAGTGTCTAAGTAAAAAAGAAGACCATACTTTCCCAAGAAAGAAATTGGTAAAGTATGTCAATGGAAGAAATTTAATTTGTTTCATAAGGGACATTGACATAATGCTGATGTATGATGACAATATTCCTTGATTTAAATGGAGAGAGAAGCTCATCCCTAGTGGATTCACTAGAAGCTTTCGACACTCAAAAGTTGAGGAGTTGCCCGGTGGAAGCTATCGGTCACCAAAATCAAAATCCTGACACCCGCTTTAGAACAACATTTAATTTATATATATATATATATATATAAATGGCGGTTAGGGTTCCATGCTCTGGCTATTTTGGAGGCGATAATGGTTTTCCTTCAGGTTGATCATCTGGGTGAGAGCTTTCCTCTTCTCCTCTATCCATTTTCTCTTTTCATTACTTCTGTTTTCGTGCTATGCCGTTGGATAAAATTTTTGCAGCTGCTGTTGCTGGAGGGAGCTACTCTGATGCTAGAGATCCTAGTTTTTTTCCTCAAGGATTTCATGATAATCTCAAATTTGAAGGAGACTACAATTTCATTAAGCGTCTAAGTAAAAAGAATGGAAAGCGTGCACTTTTACTTACTGATATTGATAGTAATATCCTTACCCCTTTATGTAAGCTTGCTCTGGTGGGAAAATTTATTTATGGTGTCCCTAAACTTGATTTTATTCAGCGAGAATTTGAAATGTTAAAACTAAAGGGTTATCAGAAGATTAGTTTGCTAGATGGCAGACATATTCTTATCCAATTGTCCAATGATGAAGACTATATAAAAATTTCTCTAACAGAACTATGCGTATTGAAGACAAACTTATGAAAGTCCTGAAATGGACAGTTACCTTTGATCCAAAAGCTGAACCTCCTACTATCCCTGTTTGGCTGTGTTTTTCAGGTCTAACACTTCATCTATTCAATCATGAAATCCTTTTTTCTCTTTCCTTTGCTTATAGAAAACCTTTGAAAATGGATACTCCAACCTATTTGCTTACTAAGCCTTATAAAGCTAGAGTTCTAGTAGAACGCGATATTGCTCAACCTTATTGTGGTGAAATTTGGATTGGTACTCCACATCAAGGCTATTGGCAACTTGTTGAGCTAGAGAGACATCCTTATTACTGTTCCAACTGTTCAATCTTTGGTCATACTACTTCTAACTATTTTTGCTTGAACCCACAGTTAAAACCAGGTTTTGATAAACAAGGTAAAGGGGTTGCTGCCCCTGCCCTAGAGCTGATGCATATGGATAAAACTGCTGGTGTTTCTGCTCTTGGCCTAGAGCTGATGCTCACAGGACCTCCAATTAAAATCACAAAAAAAAAAGAATAAGAGGAAAAATGAGCTCTCTAAATTAAATACAAGCAACATTATAAAGAAAGGAACTTATTACCCTGATGGAGATCAAGTTAACAGCTCTCCTAGATCCTCTAGGAGAGCTAGCTTGAGGCATCATGTTTAATTTCATGGTCTGGAATATTAGGGGAGTGGTGGACCCTTCCTCCCTTAATAGACTTAAACACCTTTGCAGGGTCCATAAACTTTTCTTTTTTTCTATTCTTGAGCCTTTATTTACTGTCAACAAAGAAAGAATTATCATGAAGTTTAAGCAGTACAATTCTTTTTGCAACAAAAATAACAAAATTTGGCTTTTCTAGAAACACAGTGTCTTTTTAATATCTATATTACTCAAGATGATGATCAATTCATTCTTTTCAAATATCACATTGAGGATTATTATGGTTGGGCTACCTTTGTCTATGCAGGTTGCACTATGCAAAGTAAACACTCCCTCTGACAACAACTTATTCATATGGGTAATAACATCAATGATAATTGGGTTGTGGGTGGTGACTTCATGGTGACTTCAATGTGATCGTTAAACCTGAAGAGCGTAGAGGTAGAGGTAAATATGACATTTCTCTTATTAATTGATTTTGTGATCATATCACTGATGCTGGCCTTTTTGACATGGGGTTTTTTGGTTCTCCTTATACTTGGAGAAGAGGCTTTATTTTTCAAAGTTTGGATAGATTCTTTGGGAACCATCATTTCTCAACTTACTACCCTATTTATAGGGTCCAACACTTAAGTCATTATGGCTCTGATCACAATCCTATTTTACTCACTCTTGCTTTCAACAACAAAGTTCAAAGGTACATCTTTAAATTTCTAGGTGGAGGTAAATATTACATTTCTCTTATTAATCGATTCTGTGATCATATCACTGATGCAGGCCCTTTTGGCATGGGGTTTTCTAGTTCTCCTTATACTTAGAGAGGAGGCTTTATTTTTCAACATTTGGATAGATTCTTTTGGAACCATCATTTTTCAACTTACTTCCCTATTTATAGGGTCCAACACTTAAATCATTCTGGCTCTGATCACAATCCTATTTTACTCACTATTGCTTTCAACAACAAAGTTAAAATATACATCTTTAAATTTCTAAATGTTTTGGCCTCTCATCATACTTTCTTGAGCTTTATTAAACAGGCCTGACATTTTGATGGGGTTGGTGATCCTTGGTATGTCCTTTGGAAACTTCACAAGAAAGTTGCTTGAGCCTTTAAGAGGTGGAATTATGAGGTTGGCAATGTCCATGTCAAAATTACTGAAGCCCAGCATTTGGTTGATTCTATTGAAGCTCAGGTAATCTCTTATCATAGTTTGATTGATGAGGTTGCTCGAAAACATGCTGACCTGCTTGTTGTCATCTCTTTGGAGGAGCAATTCTTACAATAAAAGGCAAATGATATTCTTTTTAAACATGGTGATTGCAATACTAAATATTTTCATGCCTTTGATAAAAATAGGAGGAATATTAATACTATCTTGAAGATCAAAAGTTTCAATGGTGCTTTGATTGTTGGTGATAGGGAAATTGGGGAGGATGTTGTGATACACCAAAATATATAAATTTTTAGATCCATATTTTATACTTATTTTTGGTGATATTACACCTTAATGGAAGGTATTTTGATGTTTTCTTGCAGATTGTTAATTTTTAGGATTTAAAGAAAAAGGAAGCAAAAAGGATGGAATTTGGAGTCAAAATGACGTTTTTGAAGAAGTACTCAATGTCGATCGTGCCAATGGCAGCGCCTACGGCGCAGAACAACAGAACAGCTTAAAATTTTACTCAGTGTGGAGTACGCAGAACTAACGCTAACGGCGCCAAAGGCTGTTCAGCCCCCATTTTTAGAAGGTTCGATTTATTTGGACGATTTTTGAAGATTTTTTGGAGGCACCTCTTGGAGAACTGACCTTGGGCTTTATATGGGGATTTGATCAGGAAAGTGACTCCTTTTCGCTCCAAGCCATTCCTCCACGCTCCATTTTCTCCATTCTTCATAATCCATCTCCATTCCACCACCATATTGGAGTCCATTAGTGATTTTCATTAGTGATTTTTAGTGATTTTTATTTTATAGTTTAGAGTTTGTGTGGTGAGATTTAGTGTGAAACTTTCTGTAAGAGTGTTGAAGAAGGAGAAAAGTGAGATATCTTCTTTCTGCATTTCTAAGGAAATGATTCAAGGGATTTTCTTTGAGAAAGAGTTTCAGATAAGTTTTGTTTGTTGATTAGTGTTGTATGAACTTTCTTTTATATATGAAATTTGTGTTTTATTGTGTCTTTCTCATGAATTCTGAGTAATTCACTCTATCTTTCTCCTTAGTCCTGAGATATGGTAAAATAAAGATATAATATAATGTGTCAATATTAAAATATAAAATAAATTGTGATGATTTTTCAACTCTGCACTTAATTTACATTTTGATTTGGCCAATTGTGATTTGGCCAATTGAATTGGATTTGGCCAATTGAATTGGTAAAATATATTGTGAAACATATGATCCAGGAGATGAAGTATGAGTTTTACAATAGAGTGAGGATCACATTTGGTTTCATGGAGGAGAAATTCATTCATGAAATTAAGTGCAAATAAATAGGAAAATATTTTTTTGTTGGGTGTAGAATTGGATAATCTTTAGGGTGACAGACTAGAATCTCCAATTCAGTTTTAGTGTTTAAGAACTAAAGAGAGAGTTAGCCTTCAGGTGAAGGGAAGTGGGAACTTCGATATCTTCCTAGCCTAGCCATGAATTTAGGGACTAAATCTAGGATTAGCCAATGATGATTAGCCAATGATTAATGATTTTCTATGCACTGTATCAGGGTAGAGAATTATAATTGCTTCTATTTGGCATAATACATATTATAAAATTTATGTCATCTCATTTCACGAGAACCTCATTATAGTGGGAAGAATGCTTTTTCACATAAGAAATCTTCATTACGAAAACATAGTTAGTAGATTAGTATTTACTATTTAAACTTTGCATTTCTGTTTTGCTAATATTGAAGTACTTTAGTTTTGATAATATCTCAACATTCAAAATTAGTGACAGTGATTTCGCTTGATTTTCTGTAAATATCCTAGTAAAACTTATATTTGCCAATTTACCCCTTCACTATAGGTACACCTTCACTATAGGATCGATAATTTGGGCTTAAATAGAAAGTTCTTTATTACTTGATAACAATATGTATACTCGCATAAAATCCCTTTATTAATTGCCTATAATTATATATTTTACACAACTTACTTTTCATATAAGGATCAAGTTTTTGACACTGTTGTCGGGGAAGGTAACAGTTAAATTTTGGTAAATTAAATTGTTTTCATAAATTAGGAAAGTTAGAGATAATACATATACTATAAAAATATATAAAAATAAAAATAAAAAAAAGAATTTTACTTTGCTTACTTTATCTATTTATGTGAAATATTGGATATGAAGGCTTAGTACCTTACGATTTAGAGTTAGAACGTACTATTAGAAAAATTTGAAAATAACAAAGAGAAATTAAAAATTTAAAAGAAATGGTAAATAACTTAGAAAATCCAATAAATGAGAATCAACAAAGACCTTTAAAAGATTATACGAATCCGACAAAAAATGAACTTCACTTGACTATTCAAAATCCTGATGTTGCTGCTAATTTATTTGAGCTTAAACGTACTATTATCCAAATCGTACAAAATAATCAGTTTAGAGGATCACCTACTGAAGATCATAACTTACATCTTGTTAGTTTTCATGAGATTTTGTGCTACATTTAAATATGACGGAGTGCTAATGTTGTTGTTATGCTTAGACTTTTTCCTTTTTATTTAAGGGATAAAGCCAATGCTTGGTTAAATTCATTAGGAACTGGATCTATTAGAACTTAGGGAGAACTATCACAAAAATTCTTGGCTAAATATTTTCCATCCTCGAAAATTGCTAAGCTTAGAAATGATATTACATCTTTTTGTCAGTTTGAAGGGGAATCAATATATGAAGCCTGGGAAAGATTTAAAGATCTTCTTAAAAAATGTCCACACCATGCTTTGCCAGATTGGTTAAAAATTCAAACCTTTTACAATGAATTAGTAGGATCACTAAGACCTATTATAGATGTTGTTGCGGGTGGATCATTAATGTCAAAACCTTTTGATGAGCATATTCTTTGCTACTAATAATTTTCAATAGCCCTCAGAAAAGGTAAATCCTAAGAGAGTAGCCAGTATTCATGATTTTGATGTAATGTCTATTTTGACATCTCAAATTACTGCTATTTCAAAAAAGATTGATCAAATAGGAGTGAACTAGTATTAGAGAAAAATTCACTATGATAGATTATTGATCTTCAACCATCTTATGAAACCTTAAACGCTATAAATAATCGAAATAACAATCCCTATACTAACTATTTTAACCATGGATGGAAAAATGACTCTAATTTTAGCTGGAATAATTTTAACAATCCGGTGATTCCATTCAAAAATTTGAACAATCAAGGAAATCCTAATTTTTGACCGTATTATCCTCTAAGATTTAACTCCAATCCTAACCCACAAGTTAAGGAAAAGAAGTTGACGAAGGAAGAAGTGATGTTGAATATTGGAAATCAAATACAAAATCAAGGGGCTGCTATTAGAAATATTGAAAATAAATTAGGACATATTGTTACTGCACTTAGTAACAGACCTTCTAGAATTATTCTGAGTACTGTGGAAGTTAATCCAAAAGATCAAAATAAAGAGAAAATTAAAGCTATTCAATTACAAAGTGGAAAAGAAGTTGAATCAATGATCAAATAAGAAACTGATGTTGATGAAGAGAAGGAAGAAATGGAAAATGATCAACATGAAAATGAACAAACACAGATTTATTTAGAATAACCATTACCTCTATTTCTTCAAAGACTGAAGTAGAAAAATAAAGATAAATAATTTACAAAATATTTGGAAATCCTTAAGAAATTAATTATAAATATTTCTTTTGTTAAAGCTTTGGAAAAAATGTCAAGTTATGTGAAATTTATGAATGATGTACTAAGTAAGAAAAGAAAGTTTACAGATCATGAGACCGTTGCACTCAGTGAAGAGTGTAGTGCTATTATTTAGAAAAAGCTTTCTGAAAAATTAGAAGAACCTGTGAAAAACCATATACCTTGTGCAATTGGTGAAAAGTTTTATGAAAAAGCTTTATGCAATTTAGGATCGAGTATCAATCTTATGCCCTTATCAATCTTTAAATGTTTAGATTTAGGAGAAATTTCCCCTACCACTGTAACTCTTCAGTTAGCTGATCAATCAATAACTTATCCAAAATGAGTAATAGAAGATGTATTAGTAAAACTGGATAAATTTATTTTCTCTGTAGACCTTATAATATTAGATATTAAGAAAGATAAATAGATTCCTATTATTTTAGGGAGACCATTTCTTGCAACAGGGAGAGCTGTGATAGATGTGAAAAGAAGTAAAATTTAATATAGCAAAAGCTATGAAATATCCTGCAATCGAAAAAGATAATGAATGTTTCAAGATGGAAGTAGCTGATTATTTGACTAATAAACATTTTAAGAATGAGTGTGAAGATAAATTAAATCAAGGAAAAATTTTTGAGAATGAAGATGAAGTAAAATGAGAAGATTTGGATTATATTCAGGGTAAATTTAAAACGTTAGAATTATTGGAAAATGATAGTAAAAATCTTATTCCTTCAAGTATTAAACTACCTGAACTTGAACTAAAAATATTACCTGCCCATTTAAAATATGTGTTTTTAAGAAAATCATCTACATTTTTTGCTCTTGTAACTTTTGAATTAACAGAAATTCAAGAATAAAAATTAATAGAAATGTTAAAAAATATAAAAAGGCTTTTGGATGGACTTTAGCGGATATTAAAGGAATTAGTCTTTCTATTTGTATGAACAAAATTCTATTAGATGAACAATATAAACCTAAAGCTGATCCTTAGAGGAGATTAAATCCAATAATGAAAGAAGTTGTTAAAAAAGAAATTTTAAAATAGTTTGGAATTATATATCCTATTTCAGATAGTGCTTGTGTAAGCCCAATTCACTGTGTTTCAAAGAAAGGAGTGACTGTTGAAGAAAACGAGAAAAATGAATTAATACCAATAAGACACGTTATTGGTTGGTGAATTTGTATTGACTATAGAAAATTAAATATGACCACCATAAAAGATCACTTTCCTTTACCCTTTCTAGACCAAATGTTGAATAGATTAGTTGGAAATAAATATTATTGCTTTTTAGATGAATATACCGGTTATCGTCAAATTCTAATTGCTCGAGAGGATCAAGAGAAAACAACATTTACAAGCCTATTTTGAACATTTCCATTTCGTAGAATGCCTTTTGGATTATGCAATGCACCTACAACATTTCAAAGATGCATGATGTCAACTTTTAGCAATTTTATAGAACATGGAATGTAAGTGTTTATGGATGATTTTTCTATATTTGAGACTTCATTTGAGTTATGTCTTAATATTTTAGCAAAATTTCTTGAAGTATGTGAGAAAGTCAACTTAGTATTAAATTGGGATAAATGTTAATTTATGGTTGCAGGAGGTATTGTGCTTGGGCATAAAAATTCTAAAAAAGGCATGGAGGTAGATCTTACAAAGATCTAAGTTATAGAAAAATTACCACCACCTACTAATGTTAAAGGGGTGAGAAAATTTTAGGACATGCTGGTTTTTACAGGCGCTACATAAAGAATTTTTCAAAAATAACTAAGGCGTATTCAAACTTTTAGAAAAAGATAAGAATTGATTTTGATGGGGAATGCATAAAATCAATTGAATTATTAAATAAAAAATTAGTCACTACACTTATAATAGTACCTCCTGACTGAGAAAAACCATTTGAAATAATGTGCGATGCTACTGATTATGCTATTGGGGTTGTATTAGGACAAAGGAACGACAAAGTTTTTAAAGTTATATATTATGCTAGTAAGACTCTAAATGATGCTCAAATTAATTAAACTACTACTGAAAGAGAGTTATTAGCTATT
>NW_018165000.1:283498-307791 GCF_001263595.1 Phalaenopsis equestris | reverse complement strand
TTGATAGAAAGGGAAATGATAAAAAATTAGCCAATCTTTTGTCTGGGATAGAAATATAAATATTAACTAATTTTACAAATGAAATTTTGGAAAATTTCCTTGATGAATAGCTATATAGTATTGACGAAATGGATGTACCGTGGTATGCTGATATAGTGAATTATATTGTAAGTGATATTTTACCATTTGATACTAAAGAAATTTATATATGTTTCAAAATACTATTTTTGGGATGACCCATATTTATATAAACAATGAAAAGATCTAATTATTAGAAGATGTGTACCTTATGAAGAAACTCTACAGATAATTAAAAGATGCCATGATTTTGAATTTGGAGGATAGTTTGGAACAAATAGAACTACATATTAGATTTTGTAAGCTGGATTTTATTGGCCTACTACTTTTAAAGATGTTAATGAATATATCAAAATACAATACATGTCAATGAGTAGGAAATATTTCTAGAAAAAATGAAATGCCTCTAAATTACACATTAGAAGTTGAAATTTTTGATGTGTGGGGATTAGATTTTATGGGACCATTTATGCCTTCATTTTGAAACTTATATATATTACTTGCTGTTGATTTTATGTCCAAATGGATTGAAGCTATTACTGTACCCAGATGTGATGCTTAGAGTGTTTCTAAATTTTTAATTAAAAATATTTTTACAAGATATGGAATGCTGAGAGTAATGATTACTGATGGAAGATCACATTTGAGGAATAAGAGAATCAAAAAATTAATTAAGAAATATGATATTATGCATAGATTCTCTACTGGTTATCATCCTCAGATTAGTGGTCTAGCAGCGATATCAAATCATGAAATTAAACGTATTTTAGAAAAAGTTGTAAATCTTTATAAATTGGATTAGTCTGCTAGACTTGATACTGCTCTGCTAGACTTGATACTGCTTGATACTGCATTATGAGCATATAGAATTGCTTATAAGTTTCCTATAGGAATGTCCTCATACAGTCTGATATTTGGAAAAATATGTCACTTACCAGTAGAATTAGAGTATAAAATATTTTGGGCTATTAAGAAATTTAATTTTAATCTTAAAGATACTTGTGAGAAAAGATTATTGCAACTGAATGAACTTGAGGAAATAAGAAATGAAGCATATGATAATGCAAAAATATATAAATAAAAAATGAAAATATGGCATGATCGGATGATTATTCAGAAGAAATTTGAACCTGGACAAGAAGTTCTGTTATATAATACAAGATTAAGATTATTTCCAGGAAAATTGAAATTCAGATGTTTAGGACCATTTAAAGTGATTAAAGTCTATCATTTTGGAACTGTTGTTATTAACGATCCTAAATCTGGAAAGATATTTCACTGGCCAGGTATTTAAAGTTAATGGGCATCGTTAGAAATATTATTATAAAGGGCACATACCTCAATTTAAAGAAGTTTTAATGTTAAGTCAACCCAATTAAACAAATGGTGTGTCGGGCCAATGACGTTAAACCAATCGCTTTGTAGGAGACAACACATACATATATGTCTACGTGTTACTATTTGTTTGATAAGTGTCTTATATATTAGTAGATCATAATCCTACACAATTGCATTTATTATAAATTAAGTCAAATTTTGGTATTAGAGAAAAAGTTGGAATTAAATTGAACGAAAAATGAAGTCGCAAAATATAAAATTTTGGCCACTATCGCCGAAAGCGTCAGAATGGGTGCCAACAGCGCCCAAGAAAAAGGAGCTCAGCATCGGCAGCGCGAATCAGGATTGACGACGGTGTCAAGAGAAGTTTGACGGTTCAGACGACTTTTGGCAGGCTTTGGCGGGATTTTGCTCCATAATAACCGCCAGAAGGTGTTTTTAAAGTCCTAAAAACTTCCTAGGATGCCTAGACACTACCTATTTTTGGATTTCATAGCTTCCAATTCTAGAAATACATCAAGGTATGGAGTTTTCAATAGAAGAAAGTTTATTAGTTTTGATGCATAGAGGTTATACAATAAAGTTATTACAAAAAAAAAAGATTGATCAAAGAAAGAGGATTTGTTAGTCATGATTGATCAATCCAAGCGTCCTGGTTGACAAGATCATTTTGTAAAGGCGATGAGAAGTTCCGTGTTACACTACCGTTGCGATTGTTATGCCTGTAGTGAAGGAGTTCTATGCAAATCTACATGGAATTACCCAAAGAGTTATCTTCATACTAGGTAAGGCTGTATCATTTACTTCTACGAGGATTAATGAATTATATATGATAGAAAATGTTCTATATGTCATTATACAAATTTCATTCCTACGTGAAATTTGATGCAAGATGTTTATAATTTTTTGTCAGATGAAAATGATATGTGGGAAGTACGAAATGAAGGATATATTAGTTTTCCTGCTTCATCACTTAATCCAATTTCAATGCAGTGGCATTTCTTTATTTGTGCAAAATTACTCCCTAGTATGAAGATTAGTAGAGTCAATAAGGAAAGTGCTATTTTAAACTATTGTATTCAAATGGAAAAACCTTATACTTAGTTTTGTTATTGGTATCATTATGAATGGGCTAATTTATGGACTTGGGCATCCTTCTATAATTTTTCTGATTTGCAGTCAATCCCAAGTGCCATATGAAAGTTGGGAAAAGGTTTTACTACCATGGGAGCCCATGATCCTTATTGATGATCAGTATGTTGGTAATGGAAATGAAGAACTAAATGCTATTATGGATCATTCTTCACATGCTTCAACTCTATTAATACCATAAACAGTAGGAACTTTGCCTTCTTTGGAGAAGAAATTGAAAAAAATTGAAAGGGAACTTCAGAGTATTGTGAATGCAATAGGATATCTTAAGTACCTTTTTGATCAGCTTGATTGGAGAATGAAAGAAAATTTTGATCATAATGGAACTATGAATCAGGATTAGTTTGGATGTTTAAAGAAAATGGGTGGATCAAAAAAAATTTGACAGATCAATTCCCGTATCGATCATTCTACAACCTATATGTTCATTACCAATCCATGAGAGATATTAAAGGACGTGAAAGCACTGAAGATGAAGTGGAATGACTGAAGACTTTGAATTATCTACTTGTTTAAGAATATTTATGTATTTGATGTAATTGTGTGGATTTGATTTGATTTGGTTTGGTTTGTTTTTCCTTTAGAATTCTAAACTTTGATTATGTGTATAGTTTTGTATCAAAGTTTAGTGTTGTGGCTTGATTTCAACGCTGATTAGTTTGCTTAATAAAAGTGAATGTGTGATTTGTGAAATGTGTTTGTAAGAAGTGTATTTTCATACATAAGAGTTAGTTTGTTATTATTTGTGAAAATAATTGTTTGTGAATGTTTATTTGTGAATTATTGTTAGATAAAAATTTGTGTTTAAAAATAATAAAAAAACTTTAGAGTAAATTAAAAGGAAATTGAAAATTTGAAAAAATTAAAATAGTGAATTTCGGGCCTTCAGCGCCGACGACGCTAGCATGGGCGCGGATGGCGCCTTTGACCCGAGAGTAGTAATAACCCCTTCAATTCACGATTTTCATGCAAAACCTCCATTTTTACTCCTAAAGTCATCTTCAACCTTCAATTTTCACACTTAGGGCTTGATTTTGGGCAAATTTGAGGTGATTTAGAGGCAAAAGAACTTCAGATTTCATTTTCTCTAGGTAGGAGCTACACTTTAATGTAAAAATTTTTGATTTTCACCAGATATTTTTCTCACATTGCCTAGATTTGAAAGTTTTTTTTTTTAGAGATTATCTAGATTCGAAAGTTTGTTTTTTTAGAGATTATGAGAAAATGCTTTGGTGAAAACTTTTACTTAGTGGATTTAAGTTTAAAGTGCTTTACATTTTGATTTTAGGAATTTGAATTTTAGAATTTATTTTTTAGAATTTATTTGGATTCTTATCAAATTTTTCTAGATTTCCTATAGCACTTAGATTGAGCAAAAGAAAAGTAGAATATGATGAGCAAAAGTTTATCTGATGATTTTGTTTTTGTTTGAGGAAAAAGGATGGAGTTTACTTCAAGTAAAATAAATGAGTTTTATCAATTAGAAAATGTTTATAGATGCCATTATCATTCATTCTCTTTTATAAATAAGTCCTTAGATGACGTTATTTCTTTTTTGATTGGTGAGAAAGGGGTTTGGAAAGTAAATAATGAAGTTAAAGTCAACTTTCCCCTTTCCATGCTAAATGTAGTATCTAAGGCCTGACATTATTTTATTTCTGGGAGGATGATTCCAACAAACCATCATAGTGAAGTGACCAAGGATAGAGCCATTCTGAACTACTGTATTCAACAAGTGATGGATATAAATGTAGGCTTTATCATTTATATATTGCTCCTGGAGAGACCACTGGTGGCTTGGCACAACCTGCTCTCATTTATACACTTTGTGAGCATGCAGTAGTTGATTTCAGACATGATGAGGAGAAGATTGAGCCTCAGAGATCGATTGGGCCTACCAACATCAAGACTTATGAGTCTCATGTTGATTGGAGATCTAAAAGACACGTCAGGGGTATTACTTCTACATCTAGAACCCCTAGTGAGCCTACTTCAAGTCACCCCAGCTACAAGGTGTTTTTGGACCAGATGATGATTCAACAGGGAGATACTATGAGGATAGATCATAGGATGCAGAATATGAAGGCCATAAATGCTTCATCTACTTATAGGACCCCTACTTTTAGTGAGCCTTCTTCAAGTGACCTCAGTAACAAGAAGTTATTGGACCAGATGATGATTCAACAGGGAGATATTTTGAGGATGGATCGTAGGATGCAAAACATAAAGGCCAGAAATGCTCGTACAGATGATCTGATTCGCCATAAGTTTGAATATGATGATGCTTTAGTGATACATACAGTTCAGTTCCTTATTCACCCTGTTTATACTCCATATCAGCTGCAGAAGTTAGATGTTGATGAAGAAGAAAATGATGACTGGTGATCTTTTTGTTTGTTTATTTACTCGTGTTATACTTTGTGATTGTATTGTTTGTTTTGTGATATTGTTGAGACTCTGTTGTTATGTTGTAATGTGTAAAAATATTTTCATTTTTAGAATTTAGTTTAGTTCTGTTGTTAGTTTAAGCACTTTGTTATATGTATTGTAATTAACTCTTTCTCAGCGGGGGGGTGGAGAAAAATTATTTTAAAAAAGAAAAGAAAGAACTTAATTTTATTTGTCCTCACTTAACTATATTTTCAAAAATTTTAAATTTAACATGACCTTTGGTATTAGGGGTTAACTTTGGATAACTATATTTATGTTTCTAATTATATAGTAAATTTAAGTAAAAAAATTTCAATAAAAAATGTTAATTCTAGAGACTAAGATATATGTTAAAAGAGAATAAGACTATGTTTTTCTATTTTTAGTAAAGAAATTTGTATTTTTGAAGTATTAAAATTCTTAAAAGATTCTTGTAAAAAGAGAAGAATTAAACTTAATGTAATTGTTAAGTTTAGATAAATTTGTTAAGTGAAGAAATGTAAAAAAGTTCTAACTTTAAGAAGAGGATTGTGAAGTTCAAAATTATTAAATGCTATCCAGATATAATAATTCTCACATACATAAAAAAAAGAAAAGAAGAAGAAAGAAAATAAAAAGGGGATTAATAATGATCCTAAATAGTAAAAAAAAAAATAAGAGATGTGCGGAGAAGCTTGAGGAGACGCCTAATTAAAATTTGGCTTCCCTTGAATCAACTTAAGGAAAAAGACTTGGACACATTTTCTAAAATTTTTATTTGAGTATTAGCTTAATGATTAGTAAAGTTTTATGAAGTTATTTTTCATATGAATTATCTAAGTGAATCTAAGTGACTTTAATATGATAAGTGACTTTAATATGAGAAATTGCAATTTTTCTTTAAAGAAATAGAGGATTAGAAATCTTAGACTTAATTACTAAATATCATAGTACCTTTAATATTAAATGGAGTGGTTTTGAATTTTTCTTAAGTTATACTATTATGTTTAGAGAACTTAAATATGGAAGTCTCAAAGTCTAGATGTTAAATTATTTATCATAAGTCATATTTTTATGTAGTAGAGGAGTTACTTGAGGACAACTAACATGTAAGTTTGGGGATTTTGATACACCAAAAATATATGCATTTTAGACTCATTTGGTGATATTACACCTTAATGGAAGGTATTTTGATGTTTTATTGCAGGTTGCTGATTTTTAGGACTTAAAGCAAAAAGAAAGCAAAAAGGATGGAATTTGGAGTCAAAATGACATTTTTGAAGAAGTACTCAATGCCGACCGCGTAGAACAACAGAACAGCTAAAATTTTTACTCAATGTCGGCAATGCCAAAGGTGGTTCAGCCCCTGTTTCTAGAAGGTTCAATGTATTTAGATGATTTTTGAAGAGTTTTTGGAGGCACCTCTTAGAGAACCGACCTTGGGCTTTATATGGGGCTGAAATTCATCATAAAAGTGACTCCTTTTTGCTCCAAGACATTCCTCCATGCTCCATTTCCTCCATTCTTCATAATCCATCTTCATTCCACCACCATATTGGAGTCCATTAGTGATTTTTATTTTATAGTTTAGAGTTTGTGTTGTGAGATTTAGAGTGAAACTTTTTGTAAGAGTGTTGGGAAGGAGAAAAGTGAGAGATATCTTCTTCCTGCATTTCTAAGGAAAAGCTATAAAGGTTTTTCTTTGAGAATGAGTTTCAGATAAGTTTTCTTTGTTTATTAGTGTTTTATGAACTTTCTTTTATATATGAAATTTTTGTTTTGTTGTGTCTTTCTCATGAAGTCTGAGTAGTTCACTCTATCTTTCTCCCTACTCTGAGATATGGTGAAATGAATAGTTAACATGATGTGCCAATATTAGAATATAAAATAAAGTGTGATGATTTTTCGACTCTGAACTTAATTTACATTTTGATTTGGCGAATTGAATTGTTAAAATATGATGTGAAACATATGATCTAGCAAAATGGAGTATGAGTTCTACAATAGAGTGAGGATCGCATTTGATTTCATGGGCATTTGATTTGTTCATGTGAGGATCGCATTTGATTTCATGGAGGAGAAATTTGTTCATGAAATTAAGTGCAAATAAATTGGGAAAAGGTGTAGAATTGTAGAATAATTGTAGAATCTTTATGGTAAGATTAAAATCCCCAATTCGGTCTTAGTGTTTAAAAACTAAAGCGAGAGTTAGCCTTCAGGTGAAGGGAAGTGGGAGCTCTGGAGTGGGAGCTGGTATCCTCCTGGCCTTGTCACAGATTTAGGGACTAAACCTAGGATTAGCCAATAATTTTCTATGCACTGTATCAGGGTAGAGAATGTATCATCTATGCACTGTATCAGGGTAGAGAATTATAATTTGTCATATTTGGCACAATACATATTATAAACATTTATCTCATCTCATTTCACCAGAAGCTCTTTGTAGTGGGAATGATGCTTTTTCACTAAAGAAATCTTCATTACATAAACATAGTTAGTAGATTAGTATTTACTTTCTAAACTTTGCATTTCTATTTTGCTAATATTTAAGTACTTTAGTTTTGATAACATCTCAACATTTGAAATTAGTGATAGTGATTTCATTTAATTTTCAGTAAATTTCCTAGTAAAACTTATATTTGCCAATTTACACCTTCCTTGTGGGATCGATATTTGGGGCTTAAATAGAAAGTCCTTTATTACTTGATAATGATATGTATAATTGTGTGGAATCTCATTATTAATTGCCTAAAATTATATATATTTTACACAACATAATTTTCATATAAGGATCATTTTCATATAAGGATCAAGTTTCAAGTTTTTGGTGTTGTAGTGGTGTCAACTTCATAAATCCTTACATATTAAAATTGGGATCATGCTACTCTTTGCTTCTTAGAGATATATACATCATACATGGAAGTTCGTACACTTAACCAAGATTTGTTTGCTAAGGGAAGGAGTTATGTTGCGGGCCTATCTCTAACCAGTATCCCATCTGAACATGAAATCCTTGCTGCCCTTCAGGATATCAATCCCAACAAGGCCCCTGGCCTTGATGGTTTTACTTCCATTTTTTACATTAAATGTTGGAACATCATATGCAAATAGGTAAGTTTGGCTATACAAAGCTTTTTCATGGGTAATGATCCCGGAAAATATTTTACTTCCTCTCTCATTGTTCTTATCCCCAAATATAATATTAAGACTAGCTGGGATAACTTTAGACCTATTTCACTCACTATTGTCATGTCTAAAGTCATTAGAAAAATAATAGAGTCTGGACTCCAACCTCATCTCTCTATTCTCATTTCTCCTCAACAGTCTGCTTTTATTCGTGGTAGGGAGATACGTGACAATATTTTACTTACTGAAGAATTGGTGGAGGATTTAGACAAGAAGTGCAGGGGTGGCAATATGGTTCTTAAGCTGCATCTTAAGAAAGCTTTTGACACCATATTTTGGGATTTCATTATTAACACTCTTCATGCTAGAGGTTTTTCCTCTAATTTTTGTATGCTTATTAAAAGATTTTTATATAATAACCATTATAGTGTTGTTGTTAATGGTAGCTTCTGTGGCATCTTTTTTGCTAGGAGAGGTATAAAACAGGGTGACCCCCTTTCACCTACCATTTTCATAATGGCTTTTGATTATTTTTCCAGGCTTATCAACAATTTGTATGAAACTCATCCTTACCTAAACTATAATCATAAATCTAAGATTCAGGTAAGCCACTTAGCATGTGCTGATGATGCTATTATTTTTTCCAATGCCTCCAAACTTTCTATCAAGGTTTTAATGAAATCCCTTAATCTTTTTTAGCAAACTTCTAGGCTTCAGTTTAATAAATATAAATGTTAGTTATACTTTGGGAAATATGTTAGCACTGATCATTCCAGCTGGGTCACCTCTCATACTGGTTACAATATGACACCTCTCCCTCTTAAGTATCTTGGTGTTAACCTCCTTAGAGGCAAAAGGAAACATACTCAACTTGATTTTTTGGTTGAGAAAATAAAAAATAGAATCAATGAGTGGAGAAATGTTTTTATTTCCTTTGGGGGAAGGCTTATTCTCTTGCAAATTGTTCTTCAAAGCATTCCTCTATATGCCATGCAAGTTCTTAACTTAAAGAAGAGCACTCAAAAATCTCTTGAGCTTATTTTTAATAAATTCTTGTGGTTTGGGCCTGGTAAAACTAAGCCATGGTTGTCTTAGCAAAAAATTTGTAACATCTATCAGTTGGGGGTTTGGGGTTTAAAAATCTGCATCATATTGCTGAGATCAAAATGTGTAAGCTGTGGTATAAATTTAAGGCTGCTCTTCCCTTTGGGCTCAATTTATTCTCCATAAATACTGCTCTCATGTGCATCCTGCTTTGGTTATTTAGAAGGTAGGGGATTCTAAAATTTGGAAATCTATTTTTAAGGCTATATCTTTTGCCAATCGTTTCATTTATTGAGATATTGGTGAGGGGAAGGTCTCTTTTTTGGCATGAACTTTGGGGTCCCTCTATTTTTCAGAATGCTGCATCTCCTCTTAATGACAATCTATTAGTCTCTGATTTTTGGATTAATGGCAATTGGGACACTGAAAAGCTTAAACTTTTGGTGGGAAAAGAGGTTGCTATTATTGTTACAAATCCCATTCTTCCAAATAAGCTTATTAGACCCATTTGGAAGTTTACCTCTACGGCCTCCATTTCAAAATTGTTGTATCACAATATGCATACCTTTCAAGACTAGAAATGGAGTTTACAGATTTGGAATTCTTACACTTTTCCCTCTATCTCCTTTTTTCTGTTGATATTTTTTCAGTCCTTACTCCCCTTGATGATATCTGAAAGCTCAAAGGTTTAAGATTGGCCTCCAAGTGTTTCTTATGCAATTGTGATGACGAAATGTACACACATCTGTTTTTCTCTTGCTCTTTTGCACATGTTGTTTGGAATATGGTTGACCAGTTCTTTAATATTCACTGGCCCTTGTCTTCTCGTTTGGAAGACTTTTTGGATGCATGTAAATTTTCACAGAGATATGATAAAATGTTTGCCTACTTTTCTTTAATTGTTCTATGGTTTTTATGGACTGTCAGAATTAGTTACAAGCATAACAGCTCCCCTCATGCTCCTCCTCTCACTGTTTCTCATATTTTATCTTTCTATTTTGAAACTATC
Source organism: Phalaenopsis equestris (assembly GCF_001263595.1). Classification (NCBI taxonomy): domain Eukaryota; kingdom Viridiplantae; phylum Streptophyta; class Magnoliopsida; order Asparagales; family Orchidaceae; genus Phalaenopsis; species Phalaenopsis equestris. The sequence goes on along the minus strand of NW_018165000.1, from coordinate 297,635 downwards.
AAGTTCTTGGCTAAAAAAAAGTGCAGTATCACTCAGGGTGGACGACCTCTTCTTGTGAGATGGTAACCCCCTCCTCACACTTGGATCAAGGCTAACATAGATGGGTGTTGGACTCCTAATGGTGCTGGCACGGGAGGGGGGGGGTTCAAAAGCAATAATGGGAGATTGTTATGTTTCTTTGCAACCCGTGTTAACACTGATGATCCCACGGAAACTGAATGTTGGGTGGCTCTTTTTGCTATTCAAATTGCTATTATATTTAAAATTCCTAAGCTTTTTATTGAAACTGACTCTAAGATCGTGTGTGACATGCTTAAAAAGGACGGTACACCATTTTGGAACTTATTTCATATCTGCAATCGTATTTGGCACCTTATAACCTCTAATCAGATTCATGTGCTTTTCTCTTTTATTCATAGAGAAGGCAATGCCTATGCTGACTGGTTAGCAAAAAAAGGTAGTGATGGGATTCTTATTAGTTTAGACCCCCCCACCCTCCCTTGCCTCTAAAAAGGCTCTTATTTGGACATAACCTCAATCTTCCTTATATCAGATGTTGATGCAGTACAATTTTTTCTGTTTTCTTTTATGTATTGGCCCCCTTACTGTTTCTCTAATGATTTTCCTTTGGAACCAGTTGTTTTCTTTCCTTTACTATTTTGCTACTGTCACCAACTCTTTTTGGTGCATTCCTTTGGTTAGGCAACATATGTTTTACCTTTTTATGGATTTTGAGATACCCTGGAAGTTTTGCTGCTCAGGTATGGGAAGGACATATGTTCTCATTATCTATTCTGGGCTGCCTCCTTTTTTCGGTTACCTACATGTAGGTTGCTTTTGGACTCTACTGAGAGATGGGCTAACTTCTGTTCTTTGGTTTAAAGGTTGTGTGCTACGCCCCTCACTGTACCTATTTTGTTTCCTTTTGGATTGTTGCTCTTTCTCCTCAAGATATGGTTTCTCTTAGGTTTACATGTATTTTGGGTATACTTTTCCTTTGGTATACAATTTTTTGGGTATACATGTATTTTTGAGTTTTTTTTTCTTTATTTTTTTCTTTGTTGTGTGGAGTTATACTATGGATAGTGGAACTCCTAGGACTTTAATGTATTTTTACTTTTAGATGGGGATCCACTATGCCTCCTAATGCTTGTATCCTTTGGGCAAGCACACCAAATTCCCCAATTGATGGATGAAGCTTCTTCTGATTGATAGCGTTGTACTTTTCACTAAGTGCAACGATCTCATAATATTCAAACTTGTTCTTCTTATAAAGACTATCTTTCATGAGATTTACATAACCGGGCATTTTCTAGCACCTTAATAGTTGGCTTTTTGAATACTATCAAGAATTTCAAAAATTACTGATTCAGTTCTTGTTGTTGGAGTCCAGGAGCAAATGGAGGTGGTGGTTTTTCTAAGTCATTCTTAATTGGAGACACCGGTTAACCTAACACAATCCCAAGGATATTTAAGACAAGGAAAATGAAGGGAACAGGGTTAGGAGAATTATGATCTTGTTGATGTTGCACAGGGGTGGTGAGTGAGTTTCTACCTTTTAATCTCATTGTATTTCAATCATCAAATCATGTTTATTAAGAAACACTTAGGCAAAATTTTATGATTTTTTTAATTAAATTATTATTATTATTATTTAACTTTGTATCAATTTCAATAATTTAAATTAAATAGAAAATAATATTTTAATGACCAAATTTATTTTTATATTTTTATTAGAGCTCTCTGAGTTTGAAAAACTCAGAGAATAAAATTTTGTATTTTTATAAATTTTTAATTTATTTATTATAATTATTTTAATGAGAAAATAAGGAAAATTCACCTTTAAGCTTTTAAAATCTATTTTTAACTTAGAAAAATTAGGGAAAATATCCTAATGAATTCTAAGTGATTAGGGAAAGCTTGCACACATTTTGAACCATTTTTTTTGTATTTTCATATTTTGAACCATATTTTGTATTTTTAAAAATTTTGATTATTTTAATTATTTTTAATTCAAAAAACATTTTGAAAATGAAATATTTTCAAAAAATAAATTTTATTTTTATTAAATGCCCCTGTTCACAAGGAACTTAGAAAACTATTTTTCATGATTCTTCTAAGCTTCTTTAATTTATTATAAATACTTTTGTACAAAAATACAAATTTTCTTTAAAAATCAATTTTAGTGCTTAAATTAAGACAAATAATTTTTAAATTTTTACAGTAAGTAAATATGTTTTTTATGCACAATGTGAAACTATCTTTGTCAACTTTTGATAAGTATATAATTTACATAAAATAACACAATGTGTATACATGTGATTAAATATAGAAATGTACAAAATAATTCAAATGATCATAATATTTTTTCTAGACTTCCCTGATCACAAGAAACCTACTACAATTAACCGCACAATTTTCTAAATGATATTTTGATTCATAAAATTAAAATAAGCCAAAATGGCCACACTAACTTAAAAATTAGGGCTAGAAGCATAGAGATGCCTTCTGAGCTTGGAAAAATAGACGAACATCCCCTTTGTGATGAGGAATAAACCTTAGAAATTTCAAGCCACGGTGAGCCATATTTAGTCATGGAGAATCAAAATACCATAGAGGGTATTTATTTAATTAAAAATCATATACTTGGAAAATAATCTTCATTTTTAGTCCACATTATTATCCTCTATTCACTGAACAAGAGGGTACTTTGCTTTTATTTTTATGATTTTTTTAGAGAAAGATATGGATTATTGAATTTAGGTATTAAAATAAATTTAGAAAATCCATAATTTTCTACTTATCCACGCAACACCACCTCATCCGACGACGGCTCTGAGCTCACACAGCCATTCGATGTCGTCATCCACCTCAACTAGCACGTGGCCCGCCTTTTTGCTCTAAAGATTCATTCGACTCCGTCTCCTCCATTGATTTAATAAACACGTGATCCGACGACACCCCGTTATCATTCCCAAATGACTTAGCCCGAGAACCGTTCACAATAAAACCCTAAGAGCTTTGTCTAAATTCAACCAAATCGCATGGGTTTTTTTTAAACCTTCATATACTCAAGACGAACACATCTACACAGTTAATCTTGTATGAAATCAAGCCATTATAAATAGAGAATCAAAAGAAGCTCGGGCTAGGGTTAGAGCTCAATACCTTTGTCTAAGAGGGGAGACCTCACACAGATGGTTGTGGTAGCTTTGGTTGAGTCCAATGAACCTCCAGATGAAGTTCTGCGCTCTGGTGAATTATCTAGCTATGATTTTGATCAAACTCGATTTCAGGTCTTGGTCTAGAGCTAGGTTAGTGGCTGTTTGAGAGCGGGCTATTGTGGGGGATCAACTCCTTTCATTGTGGATATGGTGTGTGGACAATTAATTTGAATTTGATTCACTATGGAGTTGTGGAGAAGAATGTTCTGATTTTGGCTTGATTTTGAGCTCAAAATTGAACTCTCATAGAGGGAACCAGAGGGGGAAGATGGTTGGCTTGAGCTTAGGAATGCTTGGATTGCTCTAGTGAGATTTTAACAGAGTTTCCCCTAGAATTTTGGTTAGCTCTCCTTTGGCCATGGAGGGGGCTAATTAAATATAAAGGCTTGGGCTGGCCACCAGATTCAATTGGTGGGTGCAAATTGATGCTTGGGTGGAGGGAAGAAGAGCTCTAGAGATCAATCAGACCTGACCAACTCAGGTGTGTTTAATTTTGAGTTTTGGCCAATGGGGGCTGCTTTGGGTAGTTGTTTCTAGCGGCTGAGGAGGTGGCTAGCCAGGGTTTAGTCACATTTTGGCTCAGGAGGGTCAGGGGAGAGTTAATTATGATTTACTTCCCATGGCAAGTAATGATGGCAAAGTATTTTCAAATAAGTTCCAAATATGGTTAAGGTCCCTTAACTTAAGAGAAAATTTGTCTATAGCTCACCTATGTGGTTTAGGTGGGTTTCGACTGGTCAATCGTGTCCAAATGGTGGCTGTGGTGACATTAATTTGGTGACATTGGTAAGCTAAGTCAATTTTGGTGAAGAGGTTCAATTTGGGCAAAAATGGCTAGAAGTTGGGTTTCAGTTAGGCTAGCCATGACATTGAGCCCAATTGATTGATCAATTTGGTGTAGATTATTATCATGAGGAGTTTAGAAAAGATTTGGAGTGATTTTGAATTGGTTTGGAGGTTCAATTTGGATGATTTTGGGCATTCGGTCAATTTCAGGGTGTTGGGTTAGACTTGGGTTTAAGTTAGGCTAAGGTTGGGTTAGGTTCAAATTGATGGTTCAATATGCTCTAGAGGAATATCATAAAGAGTTTTCAACATAAGTTGAGTGTCAACTTTGGGGTTAGGGATTTCAATTTGGTGGAATTTGGAGACATAGCCAATTTGGGGCAAGTTTGGGGATTTTGAATGTTGGAGTGTAATTGAGGCTTGAACAAGGTCAATTGAAGGTCCAATTTGATGAAGAATTTAGGATTCAAAGTAGGGCAATTGAGTGGATCATATGGTTCAATTAAGTGAGATTAAGTCATAGAGTCAAAATTGGGGGTTAAATTTAGATCAAAATTAAGCTCAAAGCATGGGTCAATAAGGCTTGGATTTGGATTGAAATAATCATATGAAAGATGAATTTGAGTTTAGAATTGAAATTGGGAAGGATTGGGGCCAAATTGATTGGTATGTGAGGTGAATTGATTGGTATGTGAGGTGAATTGATTGGTATGTGAGGTGAATTTGGAGAAATTAGGCCTTTAAGGGAAATTTGGGTACAAACCTCGAAGGGAGAGAATCAGAATTTAGACACTGACCTCGAAATGAGAATTAAAATTTAAGTATCAATCCCAAAAAGAGAACCAGAATTTAGGTACCTACCTTGAAAGGATGGAATCAAAATTTAGGTTCTGATTCCGAAATGGGATTGAAATTTAGGTATCAATCCCAAAAAGAGAGTCAGAATTTAGGCACCAACCTTGAAGGGAGGGAGTCATAATTTTGGTACTGACCTCAAAATGGGAATTGAAATTTAAGTTTCAATCACAAAAGAGAGAGTCGAAATTTAGGTATGGATCTCGAAGGGAGGGAATCAGAATTTAGGCACTGACCCCGAAATGACCAACCTCGAAGGAGGGAATCAGAATTTAGGTACTGATCCCAAAATATGGGAATCATAAGGGTTGACGTTGGCAAAAAAAAATTGTGAAACTTTATGAGATTTTGTGCAGAATGTGAAATTCCACGGGGATGTGAAGAAAATTAGTGCAAACAAAGATAGTAGCGCTGCATGAGCAAAGAGTAAGAGACCTCAAAATCGAGAGAAAGAACTCTACAGATTAATTTTCTTTTCTTGTTATTTTTTTTAGATTTAATTATCAAAATATTTTTTCAAAATTCACTTTTTGTTGGTTGACTTTCCAAAAGAGTATTTTATTTGAACTTTAATTATTATCAAATTTTTATTTTTTTTGTTATTTGTTCATTGTATCTTAGAACCAACGCATGGTTTTGAGGCTCTTGATCTATTGCACAAAAGGGCAATTTAAGAAACTAACTAAATTCTAAAAGATATCTTCTTCCTGTATTTCTAAGGAAATGTTACAAAGGATTTGCTTTGAGAAAGTTTTCAGATAAATATTATTTGTTTATTAGTATTCTATGAACTTTCTTTTATATATGGAATTTGTGTTAAAGTTTTCATAAAGTTTAATTATTTTCTTCTTACATGAATCTTTTAAAATTTTTAATACTTCAAAAATACAAATTTCCTTTACTAAAAATAGAAAAAAATAGTCGTATTCTCTATTGCCAAATATCTTAGCCCCTAGAATTAACCTTTATTATTGATAATTTTTACTTAAATGTACTATATATTTAGAAGCATAAATATAGTTATCCAAAGTTAACCTCTAATACCAAAGGTCATGATAAATTTAAAATTTTGAAAATATAATTAAGTGAGGACAAATAATATTAAGTTCTTTTTCTCTTTCTAAAAATAATTTTTCTTCTTCCCCCCCCCCCCCACACATAAAGAGTTATACTATGGATAGTGGAACTCCTAGGACTTTAATGTATTTTTACTTTTAGATGGGGATCCACTATGCCTCCTAATGCTTGTATCCTTTGGGCAAGCACACCAAATTCCCCAATTGATGGATGAAGCTTCTTCTGATTGATAGCGTTGTACTTTTCACTAAGTGCAACGATCTCATAATATTCAAACTTGTTCTTCTTATAAAGACTATCTTTCATGAGATTTACATAACCGGGCATTTTCTAGCACCTTAATAGTTGGCTTTTTGAATACTATCAAGAATTTCAAAAATTACTGATTCAGTTCTTGTTGTTGGAGTCCAGGAGCAAATGGAGGTGGTGGTTTTTCTAAGTCATTCTTAATTGGAGACACCGGTTAACCTAACACAATCCCAAGGATATTTAAGACAAGGAAAATGAAGGGAACAGGGTTAGGAGAATTATGATCTTGTTGATGTTGCACAGAGGTGGTGAGTGGGTTTCTACCTTTTAGTCTCATTGTATTTCAATCATCCAATCATATTCATTAAGAGAAACACTTAGGCAAAATTTTATGATTTTTTTAATTAAATTATTATTATTATTATTTAACTTTGTATCAATTTCAATAATTTAAATTAAATAGAAAATAATATTTTAATGACCAAATTTATTTTTATATTTTTATTAGAGCTCTCTGAGTTTGAAAAACTCAGAGAATAAAATTTTGTATTTTTATAAATTTTTAATTTATTTATTATAATTATTTTAATGAGAAAATAAGGAAAATTCACCTTTAAGCTTTTAAAATCTATTTTTAACTTAGAAAAATTAGGGAAAATATCCTAATGAATTCTAAGTGATTAGGGAAAGCTTGTACATATTTTGAACCATATTTTGTATTTTTAAAAATTTTGATTATTTTAATTATTTTTAATTCAAAAAACATTTTGAAAATGAAATATTTTCAAAAAATAAATTTTATTTTTATTAAATGCCCCCTGTTCACAAGGAACTTAGAAAACTATTTTTCATGATTCTTCTAAGCTTATTTAATTTATTATAAATACTTTTGTACAAAAATACAATTTTTCTTTAAAAATCAATTTTAGTGCTTAAATTAAGACAAATAATTTTTAAATTTTTACAGTAAGTAAATATGTTTTTTATGCACAATGTGAAACTATCTTTGTCAACTTTTGATAAGTATATAATTTACATAAATTAACACAATGTGTATACATGGATTAAATATAGAAATGTACAAAATAATTCAAATGATCATAATATTTTTTCTAGACTTCCCTGATCACAAGAAACTTACTACAATTAACCGCACAATTTTCTAAATGATATTTTGATTCATAAAATTAAAATAAGCCAAAATGGCCACACTAACTTAAAAATTAGGGCTAGAAGCATAGAGATGCCTTCTGAGCTTGGAAAAATAGACGAACATCCCCTTTGTGATGAGGAATAAACCTTAGAAATTTCAAGCCACGGTGAGCCATATTTAGTCATGGAGAATCAAAATACCATAGAGGGTATTTATTTAATTAAAAATCATATACTTGGAAAATAATCTTCATTTTTAGTCCACATTATTATCCTCTATTCACTGAACAAGAGGGTACTTTGCTTTTATTTTTATGATTTTTTTAGAGAAAGATATGGATTATTGAATTTAGGTATTAAAATAAATTTAGAAAATCCATAATTTTCTACTTATCCACGCAACACCACCTCATCCGACGACGGCTCTGAGCTCACACAGCCATTCGATGTCGTCATCCACCTCAACTACCACGTGGCCCGCCTTTTTGCTCTAAAGATTCATTCGACTCCGTCTCCTCCATTGATTTAATAAACACGTGATCCGACGACACCCCGTTATCATTCCCAAATGACTTAGCCCGAGAACCGTTCACAATAAAACCCTAAGAGCTTTGTCTAAATTCAACCAAATCGCATGGGTTTTTCTTAAACCTTCATATACTCAAGACGAACACATCTACACAGTTAATCTTGTATGAAATCAAGCCATTATAAATAGAGAATCAAAAGAAGCTCGGGCTAGGGTTAGAGCTCAATACCTTTGTCTAAGAGGGGAGACCTCACACAGATGGTTGTGGTAGCTTTGGTTGAGTCCAATGAACCTCCACATGAAGTTCTGCGCTCTGGTGAATTATCTAGCTATGATTTTGATCAAACTCGATTTCAGGTCTTGGTCTAGAGCTAGGTTAGTGGCTGTTTGAGAGCGGGCTATTGTGGGGGATCAACTCCTTTCATTGTGGATATGGTGTGTGGACAATTAATTTGAATTTGATTCACTATGGAGTTGTGGAGAAGAATGTTCTGATTTTGGCTTGATTTTGAGCTCAAAATTGAACTCTCATAGAGGGAACCAGAGGGGGAAGATGGTTGGCTTGAGCTTAGGAATGCTTGGATTGCTCTAGTGAGATTTTGACAGAGTTTCCCCTAGAATTTTGGTTAGCTCTCCTTTGGCCATGGAGGGGGCTAATTAAATATAAAGGCTTGGGCTGGCCACCAGATTCAATTGGTGGGTGCAAATTGATGCTTGGGTGGAGGGAAGAAGAGCTCTAGAGATCAATCAGACCTGACCAACTCAGGTGTGTTTAATTTTGAGTTTTGGCCAATGGGGGCTGCTTTGGGTAGTTGTTTCTAGCGGCTGAGGAGGTGGCTAGCCAGGGTTTAGTCACATTTTGGCTTAGGAGGGTCAGGGGAGAGTTAATTATGATTTACTTCCCATGGCAAGTAATGATGGCAAAGTATTTTCAAATAAGTTCCAAATATGGTTAAGGTCCCTTAACTTAAGAGAAAATTTGTCTATAGCTCACCTATGTGGTTTAGGTGGGTTTCGACTGGTCAATCGTGTCCAAATGGTGGCTGTGGTGACATTAATTTGGTGACATTGGTAAGCTAAGTCAATTTTGGTGAAGAGGTTCAATTTGGGCAAAAATGGCTAGAAGTTGGGTTTCAGTTAGGCTAGCCATGACATTGAGCCCAATTGATTGATCAATTTGGTGTAGATTATTATCATGAGGAGTTTAGAAAAGATTTGGAGTGATTTTGAATTGGTTTGGAGGTTCAATTTGGATGATTTTGGGCATTCGGTCAATTTCAGGGTGTTGGGTTAGACTTGGGTTTAAGTTAGGCTAAGGTTAGGTTAGGTTCAAATTGATGGTTCAATATGCTCTAGAGGAATATCATAAAGAGTTTTCAACATAAGTTGAGTGTCAACTTTGGGGTTAGGGATTTCAATTTGGTGGAATTTGGAGACATAGCCAATTTGGGGCAAGTTTGGGGATTTTGAATGTTGGAGTGTAATTGAGGCTTGAACAAGGTCAATTGAAGGTCCAATTTGATGAAGAATTTAGGATTCAAAGTAGGGCAATTGAGTGGATCATATGGTTCAATTAAGTGAGATTAAGTCATAGAGTCAAAATTGGGGGTTAAATTTAGATCAAAATTAAGCTCAAAGCATGGGTCAATAAGGCTTGGATTTGGATTGAAATAATCATATGAAAGATGAATTTGAGTTTAGAATTGAAATTGGGAAGGATTGGGGCCAAATTGATTGGTATGTGAGGTGAATTTGGAGAAATTAGGCCTTTAAGGGAAATTTGGGTACAAACCTCGAAGGGAGAGAATCAGAATTTAGACACTGACCTCGAAATGAGAATTAAAATTTAAGTATCAATCCCAAAAAGAGAACCAGAATTTAGGTACCTACCTTGAAAGGATGGAATCAAAATTTAGGTTCTGATTCCGAAATGGGATTGAAATTTAGGTATCAATCCCAAAAAGAGAGTCAGAATTTAGGCACCAACCTTGAAGGGAGGGAGTCATAATTTTGGTACTGACCTCAAAATGGGAATTGAAATTTAAGTTTCAATCACAAAAGAGAGAGTCGAAATTTAGGTATGGATCTCGAAGGGAGGGAATCAGAATTTAGGCACTGACCCCGAAATGAGAATTTAAATTTAAGTATCAATCCCAAAAAGAGAATCAAAATTTAGGTACCTAGCTGGAAAGGAGGGAATAAGAATTTAGGTACTGAGTCCGAAATGGGAATTGAAATTTAGGTATAAATCCCAAAAAGATAGTTAGAATTTAGGTACCAACCTCGAAGGAGGGAATCAAAATTTAGGTACTGATCCCAAAATATGGGAATCATAAGGGTTGACGTTGGCATAAAAAAATTGTGAAACTTTATGAGATTTTGTGCAGAATGTGAAATTCCACGGGGATGTGAAGAAAATTAGTGCAAACAAAGATAGTAGCGCTGCATGAGCAAAGAGTAAGAGACCTCAAAATCGAGAGAAAGAACTCTACAGATTAATTTTCTTTTCTTGTTATTTTTTTTAGATTTAATTATCAAAATATTTTTTCAAAATTCACTTTTTGTTGGTTGACTTTCCAAAAGAGTATTTTATTTGAACTTTAATTATTATCAAATTTTTATTTTTTTTGTTATTTGTTCATTGTATCTTAGAACCAACGCATGGTTTTGAGGCTCTTGATCTATTGCACAAAAGGGCAATTTAAGAAACTAACTAAATTCTAAAAGATATCTTCTTCCTGTATTTCTAAGGAAATGTTACAAAGGATTTGCTTTGAGAAAGTTTTCAGATAAATATTATTTGTTTATTAGTATTCTATGAACTTTCTTTTATATATGGAATTTGTGTTAAAGTTTTCATAAAGTTTAATTATTTTCTTCTTACATGAATCTTTTAAAATTTTTAATACTTCAAAAATACAAATTTCCTTTACTAAAAATAGAAAAAAATAGTCGTATTCTCTATTGCCAAATATCTTAGCCCCTAGAATTAACCTTTATTATTGATAATTTTTACTTAAATGTACTATATATTTAGAAGCATAAATATAGTTATCCAAAGTTAACCTCTAATACCAAAGGTCATGATAAATTTAAAATTTTGAAAATATAATTAAGTGAGGACAAATAATATTAAGTTCTTTTTCTCTTTCTAAAAATAATTTTTCTTCTTCCCCCCCCCCCCCACACATAAATTAAAAAATTTTTACCTCAAGAGCTTTAAAAATGAAGGGTAAAAGAATGCATTAAATACATAAAAAAAAATTTATACCTGTTAGAGATTCTGATTTTTGAAAATTAATTTTAAAATACTGCAGGTGCTAAAATGAAAACTATAAGGCTAAAAACATTAAATTGCACATAATACATATAAAATTTGCTGAGAAAGAGCTAATCGCAAAATAGAACAAAGTGCTGAAAATAACAATAGAACTAATCTAAATTCAAAAAACGAAAACAATCTTCAACATTAGAGTTTCACATAACATAACAAACAAAGTCTAAACAACATCACAACACAAACAATACAATCACACAGTACAAACACAAGCAAACAAACAAAAAGATCACTGGTCAATATCATCTTCATCTTCATCTACATCAAACTTCTGCTGCCGATATGGAGTAAACAGAGGGTGAACAGGGAGCTGAACTGAATACTCAAATGTTTGTTGAATCAAATCATCAGTGTGAGCATTTTTGACTTCCATATTATGTATCCTATAATCCATCCTCAAAATATCTCCTTGTTGTATCATCATCTGATCCAAAAGTTCTCTGTTGCTGTTCTAGTTCTCTGTTGCTGAGGTCACTAGAAGTAGGTCCATGAGAGGTAGAAGGAATATCCCTAGAAGTAGAAGGAATATCTCTAGGCTTATGTCTTGATGTTTGTAGGCCCAACAGGTCTCTGAGGCTCAATCCTCTGCTCGTCAGGTCTAATATCAACTCTTGCCTACTCACAAAGTGTATAAATAAGAGCAGGGTGTACCGATCCTGCAAAAGTCTCTCCCAGAGCAAAAGATCGAGTGTTCATATAAATAATATAACCCACATTTATTTCCATAACTTGTTGAATACAGTAGTTTAAGATGGCTCTATCTTTGGTCACCCCACTATGATGGTTCGTGGGAATCATTCTTCCAGAAATAAAATAATGACAGGCCTTAGATACTACATTTAAACTAGTACAGGGAAAGTTAACTTTAACTTTATTTTTTATTTTTTATTTTCCAAGTTTCTCACTATTCAGAAAAGAAATAACTTCATCTAAAGCCTGATCTGTAATAGAAAAAGAATGATGCTGGCATCTATACACATCTTCTACATAATAAAACTCATTTATTTTCTTTGGAGTAAATTCTACCATTTTTTCACGAACAAATACATAATCATCAGAAGCTTCAAACAGGTTGGCATAAAATTTCATTACAATCCCAACTACTGCATTAGTAGTAAAATAGTGAAAGTTTTCCCATTGTCGAGCAATAATCAAACGTTCAACTTCTTCTCCTAGATTTTTAAAACCTTGGTTTTGAATTAATTTCTTATTTTCACAAATGCTATGAAATTGAGCACTGGCTCTGAAGCTAACAAATCTTTGCTCGTCATATTCTACTTTCCTTTTGCTCGATCTAGGTGCCATAAGAAATTTAGAAAATTTTGAAAAATTGGAATAAATTCTAAAATTCCAAAAAATCAAAATGTAAAACATTTTAAACTTTCAATCACTATATAAGAGTTCATCACCAAAGGATTTTCTCATAAATTTCTCAAAAAAAAAATTCATATTTTCGAATCCATGCAATGTGAGATAAATCCTTGGTGATAATAAAAAATTTTTAGTTTAAACTGTAGCTCTTACCTAGAGAAGATGAAATCTGAAGTCTTTTAGGATCTAAATCAGCTTAAATCCGACCACAATCAAGCCCTAGCCACCCAAACCGAAGGTTGAAGATGACTTAAGCGTAAAAATGGTGGCCAGAGTAAAAATTATGAATTTTTAGGGGTTAAAATCTATTGTCGGGTCAAGGGCGCCGTCAGCGCAGATTCCAGCACCGTCGGCGTTGAAGGCCCGAAAATTTCATATTTTGATTTTTTTTTAATTTTCAATTTCCTTTCAAATTACTCCAAAACTTTTTATTATTTTAAACACAAATTTTTATTTTACAATAATTCACAAAACAAAATATTTCACGAATAGGAATTTTCTTAAACAACAACAAACTAAATTTTATATATGAAAGTGTACTTTTTTACAAACACAATTTTTTAATTACACAATCACACATGTTAAAGAAACTAAGTATAAATCAACATCAAAATCAAGCCACAACACTAAACGCTGTCACAAATTTATACACACAATCAAAGTTCATAATTCTAAAGCAAAAAAAACAAACCAAACCAAATTAAATCAACCAAATTACACTAAATATATATAATGTTCTAAAATAGATACCACACAATTACATGTTCTAAAATAGATAGAGAATAATAGATAGAGAATTTAATGTCTTCAATTATTACGCCTCTTCTTCAGTGCTTTCTCCTCTACTAATATCTCTCATAGATTGGTAATTAACATATAATTTGTAGAAGGATCAGTACGAGAATTGATCTGTCAAATTTTCTTCGATCCACCCATTTTTTTTAAATAACCAAACTAATCCTGCTTCAAAAGTTCTAGTGTGATCAAAATTTTCTTTCATTTTCCAATCTAGGTGATAAAAAAGGTATTTAAGATCTCCTACTGCATTCATAATATTCTTAACTTCCCTTTCAATTTTCTTCAATTTCTTTTCCAAAGCAAGCAAACTTCCAACTATTTGTGGTATTAATGGAGTTAAAGCATGTGAAGATTGATCTATGATGGCTTCTAATACTTCATTTCTATTTCCATAATAATTCTCATCTATAGGATTCATGGGCTCCCAAGGTAATAAAGTCTTTTCCCAACTTTCATATGGAACTTGGGCTTGACTGCAAATCAAAAAGATGGTAGATAGATGCCTAAGTCCATAAATTGGTCCATTAGTAAGGATGCCCATAATAGATTTAAATATAATAGATCTTATATCAATGAGTTTTTCCATTTGAATGCACTAATTCAATATAGCACATTCTTTGGTGACTCTACTAATTTTCATAGTAGGGAGTAATTTTGCAGCAATAAAGAAATGTCATTGCTTCGAAATTTGATTAAGTAATGAAGTGGAGAAACTAACATATCCTTCATCTCGTATCTCCCACATATCACTTGCATCCG
>NW_018165000.1:282670-283429 GCF_001263595.1 Phalaenopsis equestris | reverse complement strand
TCTATCATATACAATTCATTAATCCTTGCAGGAGTAAATGATATAGCCTTACCTCGTACGAAGACAACACCTTGAGTAATTCCATGTAAGTTTGCATAAAACTCTTTCCCCACGGGTACGATAACCGCAGATGTAGTCTAATACAGAACTTCCCAATGCCTTTGCAAAATAATTTTATCAATCGGACAAGTAGGATTGATCACTCCATGATTAACAATTCATCTTTTCTTGATCAATCTCCTCTTTGTAATAACTTTATCGTATAATCGCTGTGCGTTGAAACCAATAAACTTTCTTTTATTGAAAACTCCATACCTCAAATTATTTTTGGAATTGGAAGCCATGGACTCCAAAAATAGGAAGTTACTAGGTGTTCAAGGATGTTTCTAGGCCTTTTAAACTCGTCCCGACGGTTATTATGAAGTGAAATCACGCCAAAACCTGCCAAAAGTCATCTAAAATCGTCCAACCGCACTCGGCGCCGTAAGCGCTCCCAATTGGCGCTGCCGGTGCTGATGTCCATTATCTAGGGTATCGTCGGCGCCAGTGGCTAAAATTGCAATTTTTCATTTTTTTATTCATTTTGATTCCAAATTTTCCTCCAATACTGATATTTGACTTAATTTATAATAAATGCAATTGTGTAGGATTATTATCTATTAATATATATGACACTTAACAAACTAAATAGTAATACATAGAAATATAAGTATGGGTTGCCTCCCACAAAGCGCTTGGTTTAACGTCGTCAGCCCGACA
>NW_018165000.1:278000-282599 GCF_001263595.1 Phalaenopsis equestris | reverse complement strand
AACGATGCCCATTAATTTTAAATATCTTTCCAGTGTTAGGATCTTTAATAACAACAGTTCCATAATGATAGACTTTAATCTTTAAATGGTCCTAACCATATCTAGATTTTAGTTTTCTTGGAAAAAATCTCAATCTTGTATTATATAGTAGAACTTCTTGTCCAGGTTTAAATTTCTTCTTAACAATCTTCCAATCATGCCATATTTTCATTTTCTTCTCAAGTTCATTGAGTTACAAAAACCTTTTCTCACCAACATCCTTTAAATTAAAATTAAATTCTTTAATAGCCCAAATGTTTTATGTTTCAATTCTACTCGTAAATGGCGTGTTTTCCCAAAAATCTATATGGGGACATTTCTATAGGAGTTTTATAGACAGTTATGTATGCCCATAATGCAGTATCTAGTCTAGCAGACTAATCCAATTTATAAGGATTTACAGCTTTTTTTCAAATGCGTTTAATTTCACGATTCGATATTTCTGCTAGACCACTAGTTTAAGGATGATAAGCAGTAGAGAATCTATGCATTATATCATATTTCTTGATTAAATTTTTTATTCTCTTATTCCTGAAATGAGATCCTCCATCAGTAATGATTACTCTCAGCTTTCCATATCTTGTAAAAATATTTTTAATTACAAATTTAGAAACACTCCGAGCGTCACATCTAGGCAGAGCAATAGCTTCAATCCACTTAGACATATAATCAACAACAAGTAATATATAAAAAATTCCAAATGAAGGCATAAATGGTCCCATAAAGTCTAATCCCCACACATCAAAATTTTCAACTTCTTATGTGTAGTTTAAAGGCATTTTGTCTCTTCTGGAAATATTTTCTACTCGTTGACATCTATTGCATGTTTTAATATATTCATTAACATCTCTAAAAATAGTATGCTAATAAAATTCAGCTTGCAAAATTTTATATGTAGTTCTATTTATTCTAAAATGTTCTCCAAATTTAGAATCATGGCATCTTGCTATTTGTTCCAAAATGTCCTCCAAATTCAGAATCATGACATCTTTCAATTATCTGTTTAGTTTTTTCATAAGACACATCTTCTAATAATTAGATCTTTACATTGTTTATATAAATATGGGTCATCCCAAAAATAGTCTTTCGAATCATAGATAATTTTCTTTAATTGTTGACTCTTGATATCAGGTGGTAGAATATAATTTACAAAATAGTTTACTATATCAGCATACCACGGTACATCAATTTCATCAATAATATATAAATGTTCATAAGAGAAATTTTCTAAAATTTCATTTGCAAAATTAGTTAATATTTCTATTTCTATTCTAGACAAATGATCAACTATTTGATTATCATTTCCCTTTCTATCTATCGCGGTAAAATCAAAGTCTTCTAATAGAAGTATCCATCTAATTAGTCTTGTTTTAGCATCCTTCTTTTGCATCAACTATTTAATAACAGAATGATCTGTATGCACTATACATTTAGTTCCAATTAAATAAGATCTAAATTTATGAAAGGCATAAACAATAGCTAATAACTCTTTTTCAGCAGTAGTATAATTAATTTGAGCATTATTTAGAGTTTTACTAGCATAATATATAACTTTAAAAACTTTGTCGTGTCTTTGTCCTAGTACAACCCCAATAACAAAATCACTAGCATCACACATTATTTCAAATGGTTTCTCCCAGTTAGGTGGTACTATTATAGGTGCAGTGATTAATTTTTTCTTTAATAATTCAAATGCTATTCTGCATTCCTCATTAAAATCAAATTTCTTATCTTTTCTAAAAGTTGGCATAGGGGTTTAGTTATTTTTAAAATATTTTTTATGTAGCGCATATAAAAACCAGTATGTCCTAGAAAACTTCTCACCCCTTTAACATTATTAGGAGGTGGTAATTTTCTTATAACTTGGATTTTTTTAGGATCTACTTCCATGCCTTTTTTTAGAAATTTTATGCCCAAGAACAATACCACATGCAACCATAAATTGACATTTTTCTCAATTTAAGATGGTTGATTTTTTCACATATCTCTAGAACATTTTCTATATTATTAAGACATAACTCAAACGAAGTCCCAAATATAGAAAAATCATCCATAAAAACTTCCATTCCATGCTCTATAAAATTGCTAAAAATTTACATGATGCATCTTTGAAATGTTGCAGGTGTATTGCATAGTCCAAAAGACATTCTACAAAAAAGCAAATGTTCCATATGTGCTTGTACACGTTGTTTTCTCTTAATCCTCTAGAGTAATTGAAATTTGGTGATATCTGATATATCCATCTAAAAAGCAATAGTATTTGTTCCTAGCCAATCTATCCAACATTTAATCTAGAAAGGGAAAAGGAAAGTGATCTTTTCTGGTGGCCATATTTAGTTTTCTATAGTCAATACAAATTTGCCAACCAGTTACTTGTCTTATTGCTATTAATTCATTTTTTTCATGTTCTTCAACAGTCACTCCTCATTTCTTCGGAACACAATGAATTGGGCTTACCTAAGCACTATCTGAAATAAGATATATAATTCCAACATCTAACCGCTTTAAAATCTCTTTTTTAACATTTTCTTTCATTATTGGGTTTAATCTTCTCTGAGGATCTGCTTTAGGTTCATACTGTTCATCTAATAAAATTCTGTGCATACAAATTAAAGGACTAAATATCTGCTAAAGTCCATCCAAAAGAGTTTTTATACTTTTTCGACATCTCTATCAACTTTTGTTCCTCAATTTCAGTTAATTCAGAAGATACAATAACGGACAATATAGATGACTCTCCTAAAAATACATATTTTAAATGGGCAGGTAATATCTTTAATTCAAGTTCAGGTGGTTTAATACTTGAAGGAATAAGATTTTTACTATCATTTTCCAACAAGTCTAATGCTTCAAATTTAACCTGAATATAATTTAAATCTTCTTCTATTACTTTATCTTTAGTATCAAAAATTTCTCCTTGCTTTAATTTATCTTTGAATTCATTCTTAAACTGCTCATTACTTAGATAATCAGCTACTTCCATCCTGAAGCGTTCATTATCTTTTTCTTTTGTAGGATATTTCATAGCTTTTGCTATATTAAATTTCACTTCTTTATCATTAACTCTCATCATTAATTCTTTTTTTGCACTTAGCTCTCCCTATTGCGAGAAACAATTTCCTTAAAATAATGGGAATTTCCTTATCTTCCTCCATATCCGATACTCTAAAGTTTATAGGGAAAAAAATTTATCCACTTTTACTAGAACATCTTTTGTAACTCCTTTTGGATGAGTTATTGATTGATCAGCTAACTGAAAAGTTACAGTAGTAGGGAAAATTTCTCCCAAATCTAAATGTTTAAAAATTGATAAAGGCATAAGATTGATACTCGCTTCTAAATCATATAATGTAAACTTCCTTTTCTTGTTTAATACATCGTTAATAAATTTAACATAACTTGGCATTTGTTCCAAAGCTTTAACAAAAGGGATATTTATCGTTAACTTCTTAAGGATTTATAAAAATTTTGTAAATTGTTTATCTTATTCTTCTATTTCAGTCTTTGAGGAAACAGAGGTAATGGTTTTTCTACAATGCTTTGTGTTTGCTCATTTTCCTATTAATCATTGTCCATTTCTTCCTTTTCTTCATCAACTTCAGTTTCTCTTTGGATCCTTATTTTAACTTCTTTTCCACTTCGTAATTGAATAGCTTTAATTTGCTCTTTATTTTGATCTTTTGGATTAACTTCCACAGTACTTGGAAGAATTCCAGAAGGTCTATTACTAAGTGTAGTAATAATATGTCCTATTTGATTTTCAATATTTCTAATATCAACCCCTTGATTCTGTATTTGATTTCCCATATTCAACATTACTTCTTTCATCATCAACTTCTTTTCCTTAACTTGTGGGTTAGGGTTGAAGTTAAATCCCAGAAGATAATAAGGTTGAAAATTAGGATTTCCTTGATTGTTCAGATTTCCAGATGGATTCACCGAATTATTATAATTACTACAACTAAAATTAGGGTGATTTTTGCAGGCAGGGTTAAAATAGTTAGAATAATGATTATTATTTTAATTATTTATAGCAATTAAAGTTTCATAAGATGATTAAGTATCAATAATCAGTCCTAGTAAAATCTCCTCTAATACTGGGGGTACTTGAGAACAATTCATTCCCATTTTATCAATCTTTTTAGAAATAACTGCAATTTGAGATGCCAAAATAGGCATTGCATCGAAATCATGAATACTAGCTACTCTCTTAGGATTTACTCTTTCAGAGGGCCCTTGAAATTATTAGTAGTCATTTCTTTAATTAAAGAATATGTTTCATCAAAAGGTTTTGACATTAATGAACCACCCGCAATAGCATCTATAATAGATCTCTGTGATCCTACTAATGCATTGTAAAATGTTTTAATTATTAACTAATATGGTAAAGCATAATGTGGACATTTCCTAAGAAGATCTTTAAATCTTTCCTAGGCTTCATATATTGATTCCCCTTTAAACTAAATAAAAGATGTAATATCATTTCTAAGCTTAGCGGTTTTTGAGGGTAGAAAATATTTAGCCAAGAATTTTTTTGATAGTTCTCCCCAAGTTCTAATA
>NW_018165000.1:273557-277936 GCF_001263595.1 Phalaenopsis equestris | reverse complement strand
AAAGTCTAAGCCTAATAGCATCATTAGACACTCCATCATATTTAAATGTAGCACAAATTTCAAGAAAACTAGTAAGATGTAAGTTAGGATCTTCAGTAGGCGATCCTCCAAACTGATTATTTTGTACCATTTGGATAATAGCAGGTTTAAGCTCAAATGAATTAGCAACAACATTAGGATTTTGAATAATCAAACGAAGTTCATCTGCTGTCGGATCCGCATAATCTTTTAAATTTCTTTGTCGATTTTCATTTATTGGATTATCTAAGTTATTCGCCATATCTTGTAAATTTTTAATTTCTCTTTGTTGTTTTTGAATTTTTCTAATAATACATTCTAATTTTGATTCGTAAGGTATTAAACCTTTAGATCCAATATTTCGCATAAACAAATAAAGCAAGCAAAGTAAAACATTCTAATAAAAATATTTCTTTTTGGATTTTTTTATCTCTAAATTTCCTAATTTATCAAAACTATTTAATTCAACCGTTACCTTCCCCACGCAATGCGGTGCAAATAACTTGATTCGACTATTTGTTGCAATAGATTGTGTAAAATTTAATTAAATATAATCAATTAATATTCAGATTCTACGCAAGTATACTTGTCGTTATCAATTAATAATGAACTTTCTATTTAAGCCCCAAATATCGATCCTACGGGGAAGGTTTAAATTGGAAATTATAAATTTGCTATGAAATTCACAGAAAGTCAATTGAAATCACTGTCACTAATTTCAATTGTTGAGATGTAATCAAAATTAAATTTCTAAACTATTATCAGATCAAATATGCAAAATGTAAAATAGAAAATACTAATCTATTAACTATATTTATATAGCGGAGATTCTTTTGTGAAAAACCATCTTTCCCACCACAATGAGGCTTTGGTAAAATGAGATGAGATAAATGCTTATAATATGCTTATAATATGTATTGTCATAATATGTATTATGCCAAATAGAAGCAATTTTAATTCTCTACCTTGATACAATGCATATAAAATCATTGACTAATCTCAGTGTTTAGTCCCTAAATCCATGGCTAGGCTAGGAGGATACTGACTCCCACTTCACCTGAAGGCTGGCTCTCGCTTCAATTTTTAATCACTAAGACTGAATTGAAGATTTTAGCATGTCACCCTAAAGATTCTCCAATTGTACACCTAACAAAGGATATTTTCCCATTTATTTGCACTTAATTCCATAAACGGTGTTCTCCATCATAGAATCAAATGTGATCCTTACTCTATTGTAGAACTCATACTCTGTTTCCCGGATCATATGTTTCACAACACATTTTAACAATTCAATTGGCCAGATTGAAAAGTAAATTAAGTTTGGAATTGAAAAATCATCATAATTTATTTTACAATTTAATATTGGCATCTTCATATTATCACTTCATTTCACCATATCTCAGAGTAGGGAGGAAGATAGAATGAACTACTCAGAATTCATGAGAAAGAAATAATAAAACACAAATTTCTTATATAAAAGAAAGTTCATACAACACTGAAAAACAAACAATACTTATCTGAAAACTCTTTCTCAAAGATAATCCTTTGTAGCCTTTCCTTAGAAAGGCAGGAAGGAGACATCTCTCACTTTTCTTCTTCTCCAACACTCTTACAGAAAGTTTCACTCTAAATCTCACCACAAAAACTCTAAACTATGAAAGAAAAATCACTAATTGACTCTAATATGGAAGTGGAATGGAATGATGTGCTGCAAAAAATGAAAGTAGAGGAGTGAAAAACGTAGAGGAGCGCTTTTTCTAATGAAATTTTGCCCTAAATCGAGCCCAAGGTGGGTTCTCCAAGAGGTGACTCCAAAAAATCTTCAAAAAATTGTTCAAATACATTGAACCTTCTAGAAACAAGGTTTGCACCACCTTTGGCGGCATTGGTGCTAAGTAAAAAAATCTTTGTGTTAATTTGTTCTGCGCCGTCGGCACTGCTGACGCTGAGCATATCTTCAAAAACGTCATTTTGACTCCAAATTTCATCCTTTTTTGCTTTCTTTTTTGCTTTAAGACCTAAAATTTAACAACCTGCAAGAAATCATCAAAATACCTTCCATTAAAGTGCAATATCATAAAAAATAGGTATAAAATATGGGTATAATAATGCATATATTTTTGGTGTATCAATGATCAACCTCTTCTTCATAAGAATCATATCGTGCAACTTCTGCGCATCGAAAGCCCTCTCATAGCTCTTAAGATTGTAGTTACTCTAACTCTAGATCTAGCCGAAATCCATATAACATCTTGTTGCTATCCATTCTTCTAAAGTTACAGACACCTGTGGTGTCATACCCCTGGAATGCAGTGCTTACCATGTCTGCTCCATTTCCCTTGAGAATCACTACTGAACCCACTAGTAGCGAAATCTCCAGAAATTCTCTAACTTTCTTGGAACCAATGACATATATTTCTTTCCCAAACAAAATATTTCTTTTGCTCATGAAGGAGACTATTTAAAAATGTCTCACAAAATCATGATGGTCTATATGTGGGGTAATGCAATCGCCTTCATCGTAGATATTGATGATACAACTGTTAGGAACGCAGTCGGCTGGAAGTGTGCTCCACCTAACCATCCTATTGATCATCCACTTTATTATAAGAGGTAACAAATCCACCTTATCATGTCTTAAAATTCCTGAGGAATTTCCTTATCTATCTTTGGAAAAATTATAACACCATCCACATTGGATGGTGATTCTGCCTTTTCCACACATCCATTTTCGTGTTTCAGAATAGGTCCTTTCCACGAGAAGACTAGCTCGACCCCTGTCTCTTAAGTCAAATATGCAGTCAAGAATGCTTCTTTCATCACTTTCAGAGAAGACTCTTGTGTATAGCTCTAGGCCTTTAGTATATTGACAAATCTTCCTTAAACTTCTTCATAAAATTCAAATTCCCTTTTCTTTACTTGACTCATCTGGTCTCCTCATTTGGTCTAATTTTGCCATGTTAGCCATCGATGGCTGTCAAGGGCGCTCCCTCATTTCAATATAAATAAGAATCCATGCTCGTACTGTCTTTGTATTGAGTGGAATATATGATTCCTTCATTGAGTGATCGGTGATTTGAAATCCATTATTGGTGTATGTATACTCCTCCAGAGTTTTGTAATGATCTAGATGGACGATGTTGCAGTTTGGGCATTCCATAAATGCCCCTGTAGTTGGTATCTGTGTGGGAATCTAGGTGTTGCACGTTGGGCAACCTGCGTAAAGATCTTCTGAAACTTCTGGTAGCATCGGCTCTATAGTGATCTTGGACTCATCCTCTGTGGTAGGCAAGCTGGAGGAAGTCTCTCTCATGCATGGATTATAGATCTTCCCCTTGGGAATCAGGGTAAGCAAGTTTTCTGCTCCTTTTAGCATCTTTTCTCTTCACATAGGAATGCTATATGTTTTCAACGATTGACATTTCTACGTTGAGTCCTTCGTGGCAGTGCATTTGGCAGTCTCTCGTCATTAGCAGTGACTAGTCTTCCTTTCGGTGCAGTTATCATAGACAGATGATCCCGACTTACTGCTTATATGAAAAAGTATAATAATAATTTTGATTTTATTTTTCACTTATATTTCCTTATTTAGCAACAAAAACAAAAACTTTATCATGAGGAAAAATTAGAATTTAACTTTTAATTTATATATATGGGGATACTACGCAAGTATACATATCATTATCAAGTAATAAAGGACTTTTTGAGTAAGACCTGAATATCAAACCCACAGGGAGATTATGCAATATGCACTTTTAGAAACTTTCTATTTTTAAAAAGACAATTATTTAAACTAAAGATGATTCTTGCAGTAATGAAAATTTAAATATTTTTGGTATTTTCAATATTTTGATAGAAAAATAGTAATTTAAAAATATAACTAGAGTATTTGCAAAAGAAAAGCACTAAAGATGAATAATATTTTTCTTCTTATCATGAAGCAGTAATAAGTAATAGGAATTATGTTGTGGAAGTATGAAAATAGTGTTGTGTCAAATAGGAGCAATAATATTCTTTTCCCTTACTAGAGATGCTATAAAGAACATTAGCTAATTTAAAGTTGGAATAGTTCTGAAGACCAGCTAGACGGAGAAGATACTAGCTCTCACTCTAAGGTTCCCTTGATTCCCTCCACCTAGGGGCTAACGTTCTCGTATCAGAACCTAAAATAATAAACCAAGTTGGGGGCTTTAACCTGTCACTTTAAAGTCCTCGAACTCTACACCCATCAATGACATTTTGCTATTTATTTGCACTTAATCATATAAACTACATTCTCATTCATACAACCTCATGTGATTTTTTCCAATTGTTGACTGAGATAATAACAGCCCGGTTCTTACATCTTACATGTTCTCACA
>NW_018165000.1:268006-273536 GCF_001263595.1 Phalaenopsis equestris | reverse complement strand
CAATTGGCCAAATCAAGAAGTCAATTGGCCAAATCAAGAAGTAAATGAAGTGCATGGATTTAAATCATCACAACTTCTTCCAACATTAATGATCAATACTCCACACAACTTCCATCCAACACTTAATTACTTATCATTTTAAGAAGAAAGATAAGAAAAACTACTTAGATTTCGTGGAGAAAACAAAACCACACTTTAGATTAAAAGTAAAAATCATTGTTAAACCAACAACAAGTCTTTATTAAAACCAGAAGTAGTTTAAAACAAAAGATAAAAATTTATCTCAAGACGTCCCCCAAACTCTTGAAGTTCCTTTGAAACTCTTCTCTTTTACAACACTCTTAATATAAAAACTAAAATAAAAAGGATATAATAAATAAGTGGTGCCTGAAAATCTCTCCAAACTAACTTCCCAATTCAAGAACTTTCAAAACTTTCTCTTTTCAAGCACACTTTCAAAGACTCAATCTTCATTCTTTTTTAAATCTCCAAAAGGTGTCTTGGTATCTCTTCAAAATATGTCTTGATTCGATGTATTTCTCCATGAGATCTCTCCTTTCACAATAATTTTTGTCCATGGTGGTTGTAACCACCTATTAAGCCAATGGGTGCCTCAAAACCTCTTGAAAATTTGAAAAAATAGAATTTACTAATTCAATAACTATCACTAGCGCTTAAGCACGATGCCTCTAGCGGTTAGGCGCAGTCTTCTCTATTTAATTGGCGCGTAAGCATCAGATTTGGGGCTTAGGCATTAAAACACTCTTGCCCAATTTTCTCCTATTTGCTCCAAATTTGACCATTTTTCACTCATTTAAGCATTTTCCACTTTTTTACCTGTACCTGAAGAAAAAACACACAGGTACCTTCCATTAAAGCGCAATATCTCAAAAATAAGTGTAAAAATGTGTCTAAAAATACTATATATTTAAGGTGTATCAAAATCCCCCAAACTTAAAATGTTACTTGTCCTCAAGTGACACTTAAATCTTTTAAAACTAAATAAGTATGATATAAATATGAGTTTCTTTAGGAGTTACTAAAATTTAGATTTAGAAATATAGTAGTCCAATTTTAAAAAAAATATTCAATAATTGAGACCGACTTAAAGTTTAGAAATTCTTAATGTTAAGGAAAATGAAAATATGAGTTCCTATCTAATTCAAAAATATTATAGATTTTCCAAATTTAGAATTTAGTCCTTTTATTTTCTCTACTTAAAATTTTTTATTTTAAATAATTTTACTTACTATATTATATTTCTAAGCTTAAGAGTTTCTCAAGTCATATACTTTAAAAAGATCAAATGTGGAGCCAATTTTTGATTAGACACTAATCCTCAAGCTTCTCCTCCCTAACTTCTTCTCTTTTTCTTTTTCTTTTTCTTTTTCTTTTTCTTCTCTTCTTTTTCATTTTTTGCTTTTTTTTTTTCTTTTCTTTATCTTTTCTTTTTCGGGTAAGGATTACTATATCTCGACAGGCCTTTAATAATTTTGAATTCCACTTCTTCTTTCCTAACGCAAAGTCTTGATATAAGTCTTTTCCTTATAAATATAATAATAGTTTTGAAAATTATTTTAATAAAAGAAATTAAAGTATGAAAAATAAAAGTCTAAATTAACTATATTTTTCAAAAATACAATTTTTCTTACTAAAGATAGTTACACTATATTAAACATTTTCTACACTAAAACCTTTTAACTTAAAGTTTTTCCCTTTTAACTTAAAGTTTTTCTTAAGTTTTTCTTTATTACTAAGAAATTTCAACTAAATTTTCTTACTCATTTCTAAAATCAAATTTTACTTCCGTAATATAACTTTATAAACATAATCATTTTTTTTCTTTTCAAATCAAATTCACTTGTAGCACATTTGAGAACAAATAAAATTCCAGTTTTGAAAATATTTTTCATCCCCCCCTCAAACTTAAATTTTTAACAAATTAAACATTTTAGCATCAGATATATATAAGCAGGAATAAAAACTTAAAATAACATGCTAACAGGAATTTTTAAACCCTAATGATATAAGTAGAAAAACTAAAAAAAAAGGAGTAAAATTAATTTTGATAAAATTTTCTAATATTTTCATTTCAATTCAATATTTAGAGATTTAATAGACTTCTAAGCGGTGGGTATAAACATAAAAGTAAACTAACACACTAACTTTGACTTCACAATCTCAACATAAAAACAAACATACAAAAATGATAAAAGAAATATGCAGGGTAGCAGTTTCTGAAATTTAAATTTAAGATCTAAGTTAGCAAGATTTTTAATCTTTTCAAAAGATATAGAATTAAGTAAGGTTCTAAACTAACTGGTTCTAAACTAACTAAACAGGACAAAACTCACAACAGTTACTACCCTAGAATTTAAAAACAAAATATTAACTAACACAAACATCATAACAACAATAAGAAAAAAATCCAAAACACAACCCATAATCTAAATCAACACACAGATGCAAATGTAGCAGTACCAAGACTACATAGTCCTCAACATAATACAACAAAAAAATCTCTCAGTCCTACTGCCCATCTTCTGAATCACCGCTATACCATTTTTCTGCAGGCTCATAAGTAACATATTAAGGATATGGAGGAAATTGCACTTATGGGTCACCTCTAATTAGACTCTCCAAAGATGAGTGGAATTTCTCTTCATGATCACTCTTTCTCCTATTATATTTATCAGTATGATCTGCAAAAAGCTCTAAATTTTGAACTTTATCAATGGTAAAGTTAGTATTGTCCATCATCTTCTAAAATAATGCATCTAGGGTCTCACTAGACTCACCTCTAGCTGCAGAAGCACGCCAGGTAGATGGTATAGTTGTAGAAGTAGCAGAGGTAGAAGCAAGAGACATCTCCATTCCAAAACTCATAGAAAATCCTCCTCTCCAACCAAAAATACGATGCTCAAAATAAGTCTTCACATTCACCTTAATGATGGGCTTTAGAGGTAACAATACTTCTTCCCAGCTATCATATTTAACTCCAACCAGCTCACACAAAGAAAAGATCGAGGAAACGAATCCCAAACCTGCAGAAGTAACAGCTGTGGCAGAACTGATGATAGTCTGATAGATCAAAGCTCCAATGTTGATGAGCTTTCCTTCCTGGATACAATAATTTAATGTCACTCTCTCTCTGGTCACTTCACTGAGATAATTTGTTGGTAGCAGACGAGCATAAATAAAATAGTGCCAGACCTTTGTAGGTGCGCATAACCTTGATGTTGGAAAATTGACACTCCTTTCATTAGTGATCTTTCAAAGTCCTCTCCCAATAGTCAAGTAAAAAAATAATCTCATCTAACTCCGCTTTAGTCGGACTATAATTTGCATAAAAACATAATGTATCAGGTGGCACATGATAAAACAAGTTGATTACCTCTGGTGAAAAAGGTACCAACTTTCCCCGAACCATATCTTTGTCTTTAGCCTCAGGTAGGTTAGCACAGAACTTCCTAACAACATAAATAACGGCAACAATAGAAAAATAACAGAATTGTTCGCACTGTCGGCAAAAAATCAGATCTTCCACTTCTCCACCTGCATTCTTAAAACAACACTCCTGAATCAATTTTCGTGATTGAAGTGCTTCATTGTACCGATCTTGAGCCTTCAAACTAAAAAATTTACTTGAATCGAAAGGGCTCTTTCCTTTGCTCCTCCTCACTCTGTGTCATTCTACAAATTTTATAAATTCCAAAAATATCTTCAAAAATCAAGTCTAAACTAGTAAACTAAACTTCCAAATGCTGCACTAACTAAACTTCTTCCCATGCAATTTTCATAGATTTTTCCTCATTTTTCACCATGAATAGTGGATTTTCAAATTTCTCCAAATGTGCTCAAAATACATGGTGAAAATCCAAATTTTTTGTATAGAAGTAAAGCTCTTACCTCAAGGAACTTAGATCTAGCAAATTTCACTTGATTCCACCAAAAAATCTTCACTTAAGATGTGTCATAGCCCTCAAAAATTGGGAACTTGAGAGGTTGAAGGTGACGGTGGCGTTAAAAATGGTGATTTTCAGGCTGAAATTTTACTTTTAACCGTTCGCAAACCAGTTTTTGTGAACCAACACTTAATTGAAGATAAGTGACGCTTAGGCACCTGCCTCTTGGGTTAGTTCGCACTTAAGAGCGTGATGTGGTGCTTTGGCGCTAGTGCACGATTTTCAAAATTTTCAAATTAAAGTATAATGCACTATTTGCTTAAGTAAATCACTCTTAAATGGTCTCATAGCACTTAAATGACTATTTTCAACTTCCTATAACTCCCCTCTCTCTCAAAATATTCCATAATAACTATTTCAATTCGAGGCTAAAAATAACACAAATTTTCACACAAACAAACTTATGTTAATTCACAAATGAGTACAAATACAATTAACACTTAATTCTCACTCCAAATAGTCTCGGATGAGAAAATTTCCTAAATTCAAACACTTAACACTCATATTACAATTAAACTCATAAGAAGTCATAAACACTAAAAAAAAACACTAACTTGTAAACACAAACATATAACTTAATTCCACTCTTCATTTGATGGGACAAACTCAGGTGTTTCATTAGTCTCTTCTAGGGAAATTGGAAGATAAAGTTGATAAAATGGACGGTGGTGTCGTGCTCTGATACAATCTTCTTCAATCCACATTTGTTGAAGAAACATCTCCTTATCTGCTTCTTCTATATAACTAGTGTGGCTAAATTGTATTTTCAATTGCCATCCAATATGCTGAAGATGTGCATGAATCTTCAATCCTTAGTCTCTAGCAAAGACACGGTATTCTCAATTTTGTTGAACTTCCCTAATATCCCTTCAATAATAACGGCTAAGAAACTGTTATACATCTCTTGTGTACTTTGACTAATGAATTTCTTCCTCATGGTCTCTCCCTTCTTCTTCAAATACAACTCCCATGAGGACATCAACTCAAAATCTCTCTCTATTACACTTTAGGGCTAGAAATGATCTGGGGTGAAATTCCTTTACAAAACCCTTCTATTTATAGGCCTAAATCCTTCCAATAACTCCTAAGAACGTCTAGAAACTGCCTTGGCATGTTTTTGCAAACTAATTGGCAATTTTTACCTTTTAGAATCTGAATTTTGCATGTGTTAAAACTTTCGCGCATAAGCACCAAATCTGGTGCTTAAGCGCCAGTGCACATTTTTGCACTAGTCAACTTAACGTTCAAATTCATATTCTAACATGTCTAAGTCACTAAATAAAATCTTAAAATCTGTACTAACACATAATAGTCTAAAAAATACTACCCCAATTTTCTTAATCACACATAAAACAACAATCAAAACAAAAATACTCTGATAATTATGGGTTGCCTCGCACAAAGCGCTTGGTTTTACATCATCAGCCAGACGTAACCAGTGCTTATTCTGGTTGACCCAACATCATTTCATCATTAAACCTATGCTGATCCCCTATAAAATAAGGTTTCAGCCTATGTCCATTAACTTTAAATATTTTCTCAGACTTAGGATCTTTAATATTCAT
>NW_018165000.1:265272-267996 GCF_001263595.1 Phalaenopsis equestris | reverse complement strand
CCATAAGTCATAGCTACATAAGGATAAACTTTTATCACAATAAATGGGCCCATCCACCTGGACTTAAGTTTTTCTAAAAATAATCTTATTTGCATTATATAGAAAAACTTGTTGATCTGGCTAAGAAATTTTAGTAAGAATCCTTTGATCATGCCACGTCTTCATCTTTTCTTTGTAAATCTTAGCACTCTCATATGATTTAGTCCTTATCTCTTTGAGCTCATTTAATTGTAATAATCTTTTCTTACCAGCATCTTTCAAATTATAATTGAACTCTTTAATCACCCAATATGCTTTATGCTCAAGTTCAACTAATAAGTGACAAGCTTTCCCAAATATTAGCCTATGTGGGGGCATTCCTATAAGAGTTCTGTATCGATCCTATAAGCCCACAAAGCACAATCAAGTTTGACTGACCAATCCATTTCTGTTGGATTCACAAATTTTTTCATAATTCTTTTAATTTTCCAATTGGATATTTCAGTCAAACCATTTGTTTGAGGATGACAAGTAATAGTAATTCTATGATTTATATGATATTTCTTTAATAACTTTTCCATTATGATATTTCTGAAATAACTTCCCCGATTAGTAATGATAACTCTCAGCATCCTAAATCTACAAAATATGTTCGTTTTCAAAATTTTTGCAATACTTTAAGCATCACATTGATGTAAAGCAACAACTTCTATCCATTTGGAGACATAGTCTACTGCTAACAGAAGACATAGATTTTTGAAAGATGGTATAAATGGTCCCATGAAATCTAATTGCCAAACATCAAATATTTCAACTTCTAGTATATAATTGAGAGGCATCTCATTTCTTCTAGAAATATTTCCTACTCTTTGACATCGATCATAAGTTTTGATATAAGCATTAAGATCTCTAAAAATTGTAGGACAATAGAATCTAGATTGTAAATTTTTGTATGTTGTTTTATTAACACCAAAATGTCCCCCAAAATCAGAAATATGACATTTTTTGATAATTTCATACTTTTCGAATAATCTCATAAGTTTCTTCTAATGCTACACACTTCGAATATTCAGATCCTTCCCTTATTTATATAAAAATGGGCCATCCAAATATTCAGATCCTTCCCTTATTTATATAAGAATGGGCCATCCCAAGAATAAGTTTTAGCTTCAGAAATAAATTTTCTCTTCATTTGGTATGTCACATGTCATTCCATTGGCTATAATATCACTAACAATAAAGTTTACAATGTCAACATACCATGAAACACGCCACTCATTAATAGTGAACAATTTTTCATCTGAAAAATGTTTATTAAATTCTTTTTCAAAATAGAGTGGTTTTTCTAACTCAAGACTGGACAAATGATCGACAATTTGATTTTCAATCCCCTTCCAATCTACTATTTAAAAATCAAATTCTTGCAAAAGAAGAATCTATCTTATGAGTCTAGGTTCATCATTCTTCTTTTTTCATTAAATACTTAATAGTAAAATGTTCTGTATGCACTACACAGTGAGTTCCAATCAAATATGATCTAATTTTGTCAAAAGAAAATACTATTGCTAATAACTCTTTTTCAGTAGTTGTATAATTAATTTTAGTTTCATTAAGAGTTTTACAAGCATAGTAAATAACTTTGAAAATTTTATCATATCTTTATCCTAAAGCAGCTCCAATAGCATAATCACTAGCATGACACTTCAATTCAAATGGTTTTTCCCAGTTTGGTGAAACTATAATTGGTGCAGTGATTAATTTTTCTCTTAATAACTTAAACCTTTTAGGTATTCCTCATCAAAATTGAAAATTACATCTTTCTCCATTAAATGGTATAAAGGCTTAGCAATCTTTGAAAAGTCTTTATATATCACCTGTAGAATCTAGCATGTCCTAAAAAACTTCTAATTCCCTTACATTTATTGGATAAGGTAAATTAGCGATCACTTGAGCAGGAACTACTTTCATACCATTTTCTGATATTTGATGACCTAATACATTTCCTTCTACTACCATAAATTGACATTTTTCCCAATTAAGGACTAAATTTGTTTCTTCACAATGCATAAGAACTTTGGATAAATGTTCTAAACGTGAATCAAATGAAGTTCTAAAGACTGAAAAGTCATCCATGAATACTTCAATCCCTTTTTCAAATAAATTACAAAAAATTGTCATCTTACATCTTTGAAATGTAGCAGGGGCATTACATAAACCAAAGGGCATTCTTCTAAAAGTAAAAATACCATAAGGACTGGTAAAAGTTGTTTTCTCTTGATCCTCAGAAGATTATTTGAATTTGGTGATAACCAGTATATCCATCCAGAAAATAAAAGTATATATGCCCAGCTAGTCTATCCAGCATTTGATCTAGAAATGGTAATAGAAAATGATATTTCCTAGTGAAAAGATTTCATTTTTTATAATCAATGCATATTCGCCACCTTGTAACTTATCTAGTAGGTATTAACTTATTATGTTCATTCACAGTTACAATTACTCCTCCTTTCTTAGTAACACAGTGAATTGGACTAACCCATGCAATATTTGAAATAGGGTAGATAATTTCAGCATCTAACCATTTTAAAATTTCTTTCTTTACAACCTCTTTCATAACAAGATTCAATCTCCTTTGAGGATCAGCCTTGGGTTTGCAGTTCTCTTCCATATGAATTCTATGCATACAAATTGAAGGACTGATTCCTTTAATATCAGCAATTGTCCATCCAAAGGCTTTCTTAAAAT
>NW_018165000.1:238064-264735 GCF_001263595.1 Phalaenopsis equestris | reverse complement strand
AATTTTGAAAATTGCTTATCCAACTTCTGCTGACAAAGTCTCTAAGGAAATGGAGGTGGTGGTTTTTCTAAATCAATTTTCTGCGGAGAAATTGGTCTTTCAGAATCTTTTGGAGCGTCCTCTTTTGATTCTTTAAATTCTTCTCTCTCTACTTCAATTTCTTTTTGAACCCTACCTTCCAACTCTCTTCTACTTCTAAGTTGAACGGTTTTTACTTGCTCTTTATTCTGATCTTTTAAATTTGATTCACTATTACTAGGAAGTGTTCCTTGGGATTTATTACTTAATGAATTGACAATTTGTCCAAGTTGATTCTCAATATTTCTAATTGTAGCTCCTTGACTTTGTAATTGCTTTCTCATTTGTAACACCACTTCTTTTTTATATAACTTCTTCTCCTTAAATTGTGTATTATTATTGAAACCTGAAGGATAAGTAGAAAAATAATGATTATTCCCTTGGTTGTTCATGTTTCCCAATGGGTTTACTTGGTTGTTCCCCCATTGTTGATTATTACCACCCGAATTGTTATTCTAGTTAAAGTTGGGATGGTTCTTCCAACCTGGGTTATAATAATTTAAATATGAGTTATTCTATTTGTTATTTATGACATTCAAAGTTTCTAATGATGCTTGAGAATCTACCATTTGGCTTAATAAATTCTCTTCAATTATGGAATTGGTTGAGAAAAATTCATTTCAAATTGGTCTAACTTCCTTGAAATTGCAGCAACTTGATTTACTAACATGGTAAATGCATCATTTTCATGAATATTGGCTACTTTCTTAGGATTCACTCTCTCAGAAGGCCATTGAAAATTATTGATAATCATTTCTTCAATTAAAGCATAAGCGTCATGAAATGGTTTTGACATCAATGATCCAACATCAGCGACACTTTCTTAAGAGCTCTTTAATTCCCATGCTTCATAAATAGATCCCCATTCAAAATGATTAAAAGATGTAATATCATTTCTAAGCTTCACAGTTTTTTATGGTGGAAAATATTTAGCAAGGAATTTTTGTGCTAAATCACCCCAAGTTCTGATAGATCTAGGTGCTAACGAATTCAATCACATCTTAGCTTTATCCCTCAATGAGAAACGAAATAACCTAAGTCTTATGGCATCATCTAATACACCATCATATTTAAATGTAGCGAACATCCCTTAATAGAATTCTGGCTCTTAATAGGATATATAAACTTGGATCATTGCAATACTTGAACCAATGATCACTAAACATGTCAATAAAATTGTGAGGAAGTTCCCTCGATTTCAGCTTTTGTCAGCTCTAACAATAAAATTTGGCTTTTTTGCAGACAGGAAATTCAATGCACCGTCCTTAAAGAGGGAGATCAATTTATCCACTTGAAGATAAACTTAAATTGCTATAATGGCTTTGCTACCTTCATTTATGTTGGCTGTACATCCAGTGCTAGACATGACTTTGGCAACAGTTACAAGATTGTTACAAGATTTTAGCTATTCTATAAGGGAATTCTGGATTGTTGGGGGTGACTTCAACTGCCTCTCTTCCCCTAGTGAGAAGAAGGGTGGGAGATCTCCTGATATCAATATTATGAACATTTTCAATGACAATATTCAGTCTGCTGAACATTTTGATCTAGGCTTTATTGGTCCTAAATACACTTGGAGAAGGCGGAAGATTTGGGAAAGGCTGGATAGAGTTTTGGTGAATGACTTTTGGTTCAAAGATTTCCTACATACATTTGTCTAACACTTGGCTATGAGTGGGTCTGATCATAGACACTTACTTATTCAGATATCTTCCAACACTTCTAAAAGTAAAGCCAAGTTCAGATATCTCAATATGTGGTCCATGCATGGTGATTTTCTTAATCAAGTCTCTATGGCTTGGGTAGATGTTCATCATCACGTCCCTGGTATCAAACTTTGGTTGTTACATAAAAAAGTCAATAAGCATCTTTCTAAACGGAATTAGGAGGTGGTTGGGAACATTGATAGTAAAGTCCTTGAAGCTGAATAGAATGTATTACAGTTAGAACAGCTTATGACCTTTGACATTGGGTTTGAAATGGATCTTCAGTCTGTTAATGAAAATCTGCTGGATGAAATCAACATGCAAGAGGACTTCTATGCTCAGAAGGCCAACAAAATAAAATTTTGTGATGGGGATAGAAATTCTAATTATTATCATGCTTGCATCAACTATAGGAGAAAATGCAACACCATTCATAAAATCCTTTCTCAGGAGGGTCACTAGATTACTGCTGCTGAGGGAATAACTAGTAATGTTGTTCAATACTTTCAAAATATTTTCAAACAAACTCCTGCCTTTCAACCTGCCATTCAATACACCTTATTTGATAAGGAAAGGGAGTTCACCCAAAGCCCCTCTCTCACTGATATTCCTGATGAAAAGAAAATATGGGAAGCACTGAATTCTATTGACAACAAAAAAGTAGCTGGACCTGATGGGTTCACAGCAGACTTTTATAAAAAGGCCTGGCTGATTGTGAAGGGTGATGTCATTGCAATAGTCCAAAGTTTTTTTTGGGGGCTGATCTTCCCAAATATTTCTCAGCTTCTACTATTACTTTGGTTGAAAGAAAAAACTCCTCACAAATGGGAAAATTTCAGACCCATTAGCCTCACTTCTATTATTTCAAAGATTATAAGCAAAGTCCTGGTCCATAGATTACAACCCCATTTGAATCAGCTTATCTGCAGGAATTAGGCAGCCTCATCAAGGATAGAAGTATTGTGGATAATGTTCTTTTGGATCAAGAGTTGGTATTGGATTTGGACAGAATCACTAGAGGAGGTAACTTAATTCTCAAATTGGATATCAAAAAGGCATATGACACATTCAGTTGGAAGTTTATTGAACAAGTTCTCATTGCCAGAGGCTTCTTCCCTTCCTTTATCTCTCTAATCAACAGATGGCTGGCTAATAATTTCCATTCTATCTTCATTAATGGAACTTCACATGGGTTTTTCAGTGCCTCAAGAGGTATCAAACAAGGTGACCCCTTATCCCCTACCATATTTATTCTGGTTTTTTACTATTTATCCAGAATTTTGAATGATATGGCTAGATGGTAGCCAGGAAACCCCACTCCCTTTATAGTCATAGATCTTCCATCTTAATTAATCATTTGGCTTTTGCTGATGACATCATTATATTTTCAAAAGCTTCTAAATCTGTTGTTAGATTATTCATGCAAATCTTGGAGAAATTTTAGAATGTCTCTGGAATGAGGTTGAATGATCAAAAGTGCATTACCATCTTTAGCAAACAATGCAAAAGTGAGTTAAAGACCTGGGTTTCTGACTTCACTGGCTTCACCAAGAGCCATCTTCCTGTGAAATATCTAGGGGTACTTCTTATCAAAGGAAGAACAAAAAACTTCCAGTTTGATCATATTTTAGACAAGATTCAAAGCAAACTACAAGCATGGGAGAATTCTTTTTTATCCAATGGGGGTAGAATAACCCTTCTAAAAAGTGTTCTTTCTGCTATTCCATCTTATCTTCTACAAATGAATATTTTGAAAAAGACTACTAAAAGACTATTGGAAGGTATTTTCAATAGATTTCTATGGGCTGGTCAAAGGAAGCAAAAACACTGGACTAAATGAGCTAAGGTGTGTAAACCTTTTTGTGTAAACCTTTTACCTTTTTATGGAAGGAGGGTTAGGCTTTATGTCCTTCCCCCAAATTATTCATACTAATCTTTTCAAACTTTTGATTAAATTCAAAGCTCAATCCTCCTTGTGGGCTGAATTCTTATGGGGAAAATATTGCAAGCATCAACACCTTACCCAATTATCTGTGGGTTTGGGGGATTCCCCCATTTGGAAAAGGATGTTACAGATTAGGGAGGAACCTAAACAAATGTTTGTCTGGGAGATAGGTGATGTCTGGGTAAACATCTGGTGGGATAATTGATCTTTGGAAGGTAGCCTTCTTCATGATCAAAATGCTCCAGCCTTTCCCAAGAATGTGAAGGACCTTTGGGAACATGATAAGTGGAGTCTTACTCCTATCCTTCCTTTTTGCAGCCCCTCTCAAATTTCCAATATTCTGAAACTCTCTGTTAAACCTGAGATAAAGGACAGAATTGTTATAAAAAAGAACTTACCACCTTCTCATCCTCCCCAACAGGTGGTGGATTGGGGTCATACAATTTGGAACAAATTTTTTACTCCTTCCATGTCATTTTTCATATGGAGACTCTTCTTAAAATTGATTTCTTAAAATTGATTCCGATTCCCACTGATGATATATTGAAATTGAAGGGTCTAAGAGGACCCTCTAGATGTGTTTTCTGCCTGACTGAAGAGGAAAAAATTGCTCAAATTTTCTTTGCATGACCTTGGGTACAGAAAGTTTGGTCTATTGTGCTTGGAAAGCTGAAGGTCCCAACTCTTAATCTATCATGGGAGGTATTCCATAATTGTTGGTCTGATTGGAGGGGAATCAAACTTCAGCATATCCCCAACATTGTGTCTTGGTTTGTTTGGATGGCTAGAAACCACTTGAAGTATGAAGCTTCTCCTTTAGAGACAAGGAAGGTGGGTCTAAATTATATGGCCTTTGTACAAAAACTGATTAAATTTACAAATTTTGGAGCTGTGTTAGAGCTGATCCCATCTTCTAATCCTTCCATTACCAAAGTTTTGAAAATTTGCTAGTCTCTTCCTAAGTATGGATTGATAAAACTTAACACTGATGGTAGCTATAAATCTCAGTATGCTGGAATTGGTGGTGTCTTCAGAAATCATGAGGGGAGGTGCATCTTTTATTTTCAATCTCCAGTTATAGCTATGAATCCCCTTGAAGCTGAATGTCAAGCTATTTTTTGGGCCCTCAATATAGCCAGATCTTGCCACTTCAACCAGCTGTGGGTTGAATCTAACTCCTTGCTGCTAATTAACATTATCAAGGGTTTTTGTGACACTCCCTGGAACTTAATCAGCTGGATCTACAGGATTCATCAATTACTAAAGAACTACCCTATAGAGTTCTCTCATATCCACAGAGAAGGTAACAGACCTTCCAATTGGCTGGCTAGAAGGGGTCTCTACACTGAAGAATCTTTGGTGAGAAAAAGGATTCCTCCCCCACTGGATTTCCTATTATCCAGTGATCTGTTGCCTCTTCCTTATATCAGATAGCTCCTTTTCGATGTTTTGAGAGGTTGCCTCCTTTTATAGGCCCACTTCTTTCATCACTGTAACTGGTTTATTTTATTTTTAATGAATTGGAGCTTGGCTCCTTACACAATATATATATATATATATATCATATGTATGTTGTAGAAGGCTATGCTAGGCTTAGTGTGATATGGAGGCACTTTTGAAGTTTTGGTTGTTGTGGAGTTCTCTTGTGGGAGGGTGACATAGAGAGGTTTTTTGCTGATGTATTAGTAGGGGCTAGTGCTCCAAAATTTATTAATTCAAAAAATTTTGTTTTCCTCCAATCTTGTCATAACACTCTGGATGGTGAGGGAATTGGCCTTTATCTGTCGCCTAAAATAATATTTAATTTAATATAGTTATTATGATTTTTGATTGTAATATTTTTAATTTGAAAATAGGAGACCGAATCAATCTCATATAGACAATTATTTTAAATAAACAAGCACAACAAGCACAACATCGTAAGTGATACATCTATCCCAAGGAATAAACATATTACTTAGCAATGAGGCTAATTTAAATAAATTAAAGAATTTCTTACATCCTTTTTAGTCTATGAAACCATATATGTTGATCAAATAATTCCCTTATCTAATATGAAAAATTTGACAGGGTTTATTAAGCTGGGTTCTAAAGTTTCATGCAAGCCCCTAGAGTTAATTACATTATATATGACCATAGTAACCTAAGAAAACTCTTGATTTAGATCAGAAATATTATTTTCAAGAATTTCAAAGGGTAAAACATTCAAAGTTCAGAGAAAGGAGCTTAGGTGGAGGGTTGAATGACGTCGATGGCCTATTAGAGTTAGCCAGATATGATGGGTTTAATTAGGTTCAAACCAAGGGGGAGGTTCTCTCAATTTTGTATTTTATGTCCACTAGGCCGGCTGTTCAAAGCAGGGGATGTGGCTAGGTGGCTCAGGGAACCAAGGGGAAGGTTTAATGGTGATTAGGATGGGTTTTAATCAATGAGCTCAAGCTTTGGTCACTTGACCAATAATGGGATGGAATCTACTAAATCATGGGACCCATGGTCCATGGCACTTCCAGGGTGGACTAGAAGGATCTAGGCTGGTCCATAGGGTCCAAATGTTAGTTGTGGTGGTCCAAGATGGGCCGAACCAAGTGGCTCCAAGTGGTTTTACGACTTGTGTTCAAAAATTTGGGTTTGGCCTTAGCTAGAGCTTGGATCTAGTCCAATTGACTGGTCAATTTGATGTAGGTAATTTTCATGGGGCATTTGGGCATCAATTGGTTGGAAAATTGAGGGGCTATGAGGTTCAATTTATAGGAATTTGAAGTTTCGGGTGAAATAGGGGATTTTGGTTTGAGTTGAATTTAGGTTTAGCTTGAGACTAGGCCAAGGCAAATTGAAGGTTCCATTTGGCTTAGAGGGATGTCATGAATGTTTTGGAATAAAAAATTGGAGGAATTGGGTAGGCTAGAGTGTTTAATTTGGTGGAGCTTTGGATTAGGGTCAAATTAATGGTTTAAATTGGGCCTAGAATTTAGGTTTGAATTGAGTTCAATTGGGCTTGCATTTGGTTTCAATTTATCTTATACATGATGACCTTTGATTTGGATTTAAAATTGAGGAAATTTCAAATCAATTTGGTAGAATTTGGGATGAATTTATAGACTTTAGGCATTTAGGGTTAAAATTGGGATTTTGGTCAAAATTCATCACTTTAGTCAAATTGGGCCCAATGGATGGCAAGGATTGGTTTTGGGGATGTTTAGAAGGACTTGGGAGGTTTTGGGAATTTTTAGGCCATGAGGTGTGTTTTGGTAATTATGGTGAAGTTAGGGATATTTTAGGGAATTTTGGAAATTTTAACGTGTTTTGAACAATTTGGATAGTTTCAAATGATTTGAAATGATTTTTGGGTAAAATTAGGCAATTTGGGCAATTTTTAGAGTTTAAGGGTTTCAAGGGTAATTTGTTAATTTTGAGAAAGTTTTGGGGAAAATGCCAAAATTGGGTATTTGGGTTGAATAGGACCAATTGATGAAGCTAATTATAAAATTACCCTTATTGGATCCTCCATGTGTTGGTCTTAGCAAACCATATTCTAGGGCTAAGAGCTTGGTGGAACATCCACATGTGTTTCCAAAAGAGTAGGGGGTTAGGCTAAGCATGCTTGGCTATGGATTTGGACCAAAAGTGAAAGTGTGTGTGTGCAAGATGAAGACCACACCACCCAGGGCTAACCCTAAGGCCAAATAGTCCTATGGGGACTCTTATTGAGCTCCTCCATATTGGCTCCACCTACTAAATGCTAGAGGTCAGAACCAACATGTGGAACTTCAAGAGAGCTAAGAAGCATCTGAAATTTCTAATTGTGAGGGTTCGCTTATTAGTCCTCCAGGAATATTCAATAGGAAAATTGTAAGGCTACATCCTAGGCTTCTAAGGAAGAAAGACTAGACCTCAACAAAAAGTGAGGCCAATAACTTTTTGTGCAAAAGGCTAGCAGGGGAGTGGTATGACAATGATATTCCTTTCTAATCAATACACACTTAACGTCTCTTCTAGATGTCAATTCGCCTTAGTGGGAAAATTTCTCTATTGACAACCCAAAATGGAGTTGGTGAGGAAGGCTTCTGATGGACTAAAATTACATGGTGGTGGAAAGTTGATCTGTTGGATATAAGACACAATAAAAAACAATTGAAGAGAGGGAATTATGTGTCGATATTTGCAAATAAATACATGAACATAAAGAATAAAAGCCTAAAATTAGATCGTGTTCTGGTTCCATGGTCTAAAATTGCACCTTTTTAACCATAAGATTCTTTTCTATTTGGTTGCTATCTTAAGGAAGCCGATGAAGATGGATATTGCCAATTAAATAAATTATTATGAGAGGGATATTGCTATCTTTAGGAGATTATTTTCTATATGAGAGGGAATTATGTGTCAATATTTGCAAATAAATACATGAACATGGTGAATAAAAGCCTAAAATTAGATCTTGTTCTAGTTCCATGGTCTAAAATTGCACCTTTTTAACCATGAGATTCTTTTCTATTTGGTTGCTATCTTTAGGAAGCCAATGAAGATGGATATTGCCAATTAAAATTTAATGATCATTCAGTTTCAATGGACAATGATATAGCCCAAGTTGTTGTAGAGGAAGTGTGGATCAGCATAACACACAATGGCTATTAGCAAAAGGTAGTTTTGGAACAAAATCCTCATAATT
This sequence comes from Phalaenopsis equestris, assembly GCF_001263595.1. Taxonomy (NCBI): domain Eukaryota; kingdom Viridiplantae; phylum Streptophyta; class Magnoliopsida; order Asparagales; family Orchidaceae; genus Phalaenopsis; species Phalaenopsis equestris. The sequence continues at coordinate 256,340 of NW_018165000.1, read as the reverse complement.
TCTCTAATTTTTGCATGTTTGGTAACTTAGTTGAAATTTTTTGTGTGCTTCATCCTTAGTTAAAAAATCTATCCCCTAAAATGTATGAAGAAGATGAGGTTAAAGCCGCAATCTTGAAATTACTAGGATTCAAACATTAAATTAAGATACAACTCAAAATAAAGAGTTGTTTGATGATGGGGAAGAAGGTAGAATGTTCTTTCAGGGTCACTTATGGGGGGTAAAGCGAAGCAAGTGAATTAAGCAAGGGAGAGGGTCAATCTAGAGGAGGTACAATTTGTGGAGAAACATATCAATAACTCTCAAAACATAGTGATGATGCTCGAGGGAGCTAATTAATTTGTGTAGAAAAGATAGCCATATTTACTCTCATTGAGGAAGTTTAAGCTATGGTAAGAAATGAAATCAAAGGGGCATGACAAGTTTAGAAAAGAAGAAGGAGAAAAAAGATAAATCAAGAGTTAAAAATTTTATAATCAATTAACATAATTAACTAAAATTTTTAGTCATATTCTTAGGGGATAGATGGGCTTTACTTCCAAGATCTTTGAAGGAGGGGAAAGGCTTGTCAATATGATTAACATCTTAATTTTGAATACTAGACTATTGCACTTGATATAAATCAATAACCTTTGGTGTTTTGCTATGTTTTAATTTTTCGATCAGTATAAATAATATGAGTAGTTTGAGGCTTCTTAGAAAATTCAACTATCATGTTGATTGTTAAAAAAAGATTTAGATTTTTATACATATAAATGGAGATTATTGTTAAGTTGTTCCAAGATGATGTACATTTTTTACATCTTCACTTTGAGAAGGACATTTTTAGTGGTTGGACAACTTTTATTTATCCAAGAACTTTTTATTGTGCTAGATTTGAGCTCTAGTAGAGTATCAAAAAGCTATGTTTAAGGTGAAAATGACTTGTGGGAGGTGATTTTATTATAATACCATGTTACTCAGAAAAGTCGAGAAGCTAACTTGTGGATGTTAAACTTATGGCTAGTTTTAATAATACAGTTATGGAGGCAGGTCTATCTAACCTGAGATTAGTGGCCAAGGATTCACATGGAAGAGGGTCAGGGTTTTTGAAAGGTTGGACAGGATATTTGTGAATTAAGGGTGGCTCAATGATTTTCTTTTTCCTAAGCTGTAATACCTTACCAGAGTTTGCTCATATCATAAACCTTTGTTATTGACTATTTCACTCATGGACAAACTAGATTTTCAACCAGTCACATATCTAAACACCTCTTATAATCATCATAGATTCATCTAATTTATATATGAAAATTAGAGAACCTCTAATGCTTGGAATGCATTGTTCATACTCTAGAATCTTCATAAAAATATTGTTACAGTGCCAGGAGTTAGAATTAGAATGAATTTGTTGATGTCCATAATATATTGAAGGAGGCAGAAGCTGAGGTGACTCGGCTGAAAAAAATTGGTGTAGCTAATGAGCTTATCAATAAAGTTTTGCTTATTGTCCATAAGAACCTGTTAACAACTATTAAATGGGAAGAGGACTTATTAAAATAATTAGCAAGGGAGGTGCATTTCAAGGACAGGGATAGAAACTCCTGTTATTTTTATGCATGCATCAAGTAACAACTATTAAATGGGAAGAGGACTTATTAAAAGAATTAGCAAGGGAGGTGCATTTCAAGGACAGAGATAGAAACTCCTGTTATTTTTATGCATGCATCAAGTCTAAACAAAGGATTAATACCATTTTAAGAATTAAAGATGGAAGTGGTAACAATATTACAAACTAGGTTGAAATTCAGAAGAATGCAGCTAATGACTTTGAAAATCTATTATGAAGGGTGGAGACTAACTTGCCTTTCTATAATGAGCTGCTAAAAGGGCAAAGAGATTTCATTAATAGTTTGAAGCTTGATAAAATTATTTACTTAAGAAGAAATTTGTGAAAATTTGTGCACTATTGTTGCCAATAGGTTTGCGAGCTATAATGGGTTTCAAGAAGCTGGACAAAATTGTATTGTTATAAATAGGAATAATCCTATTCTATACCCTCTAAGAGTGCATAAAGAACATTATCTAATCCAGAGTTTGGTCCTTTAATCTATGGTTAGGTTGAGAGGATACTGCTTGCCACTCTAGAGCTCTCATTTCTACCTCCCCTGAAGGCTAACAATCTTGAGTTAGTTTCCAAGCAGCTGGACCAAATTGGGAATTTTAATTTGTCACTTTAAAATCTACAATTTTGCGCCCATAAAAGTAAATTTCCTTAATTTTTTGGACGCAACCCCATGGACTACATTCTCACCATGAAATTGAATGTGACTCTTACCTTATTGTGAAAATTATAACCCTTTCAGATCTTATGTTTGTCAACAGATTTTAACATTTCAATTCGCTAGATCAAAAAATAAATGAAGATCAGAGTTTGAATCATCACAATTCATTGACATTTAAAACCTTATCTAAGAAAATTAATTCTTCACAAAATCTTATCTCATTGTAGGGAGAAAGATAAAGAAGACTACTTAAAATTCATGAGAAGGATACGACAATACAAAGATGTTATATATAAAATCATATTTACAAAATAAACAAAGGAAAGAACACAATTTATCTAACACTACATCTAAAGAAAATCCCATGAAGTTCCCCTTAAGTACTTTCTATTTTTACAATCACACATAATTCTCTCTTAGAAATGTAATGAAGAAGAAATCTGTCACCTTCCCTCTCCTTTTACAACTTTAGAAGAAAATCCTCTCTTCTCCCAAGACTCCTCTCTCATGATAACCTCTCTCTTCAAACCTTTCGCCCCCATCTTCTTCTCTAAACTCCTCTCTTTTCTTCATTAGGGTCAACCTTCATTTCAAGAGAATTCAAAATTCTCACTTTTTTTTCCCAAAAGGCACACCTCATCACACCAAGAGACTTGTCCCTTCATTCAAGGGCCTTTCCAAAGTGTGAAGAAGCATTGAATCACTCTATAGGGTGTTTGAATTAATTAGAGCCTTCAAAAATTGCTCAAAAATATACTAACCGTCTTACTCCATCATATTTCGTCTCTGGCGCTAGCCTTCTTAAGTCAGAGATGTTCTGGATTCTGGCGCTTTTGGGACTGCTTCTCTATAAAGTGGCACCTCTGGTTCCAATTTTTGGCACCAACTTCTGACACATTTAGCGCCAGCTCTTTGGAAAATGGTGCCTCTAGGGTGGTCTTTTCTGGCGCTGGGATGCTGAAATGCTCTGTTTTGACTCAAAATTTATTTTTTTTTGCTCCTTTTTGCTCCAATTGCCTAAAATCGGTATACCTAAAACAAAACATGAAAATACCCTTCTTTAAAATATAGTATGACCAAATTTAATCATAAAATGAATACATGAAATTGCACATTCTTTTGGTTCATCAAAATCCCCCAAACTTAAATGTTACTTATCCTCAAATTTAAAATATGACCTATGACAGAGATTAACTTATAAACTTCTACAATTTTTTTTAATAAATATAATAGTATAACTTAAGAAAAACTTTTAACAACTTATATTAAAACTAAAAGTATAAGATCACCTAGTAATCAAGTCTAAGTTTTCTGAATCTCCATTCATTTCAAGAAGAATTGTAATTTGTTATACCAAAGACACTTAGAAAATCCATATCAAAAAGAATTTCATGAAAAATTTATTATTGAGGATGTTAATACTTAGATACAAGTTTATAAAATATAATAAAGCTTTTTTCCTCAAGTTGATCAAGTGAAGCAAATTTTTGATTAAGCATCTCCTCAAGCTTCTCCTAACATATTTTTCTTTCCTACTTCTTTTATTTCCTTTTCCTTTTCTTATCTCTTTCTTTTATTTTCTTTAGTATCATTTTCAATCCTTTCTCTTTTCTCTTTCTCATGTGAGGATAACTATATCTGGATAGCCTTTAATAATTTTGAACATCACTATCCCCTTCTTGAAGTTAAAGCTTCTTACCTTCCTTCACTTTATAAATTCATATTTGCTTTGAAGATTTTTCTTAAATTCTCATTATTTTCTTTTTACATGAAACTCTAAAATTTTTAATAATTAAAAAATATAGTTTTATTTATTTTAAAAAGAAGAACATAGTCTTAATTTTTCATACTAAATATCTTAACTATAGAATTGAACTTCATTATTAATTTACTTAAATTTACCATAATATTTACAAACAAAAATATTTTTATTTAAATTTAAACTCTGATATCCAAGGTCATGTTAAATTAATTTCAAAAATATAATTAATTGAAGATAAATAAAAGTTTGTTTACTTCTTCTAAGGAAATTTTTATTTCCCCTAAACTTAAATTTTTAAATAATAAAAAATGCATGTAGTATAAAAATTTTATAGGTAAAAGAAAACAGTAAATGCATAAATATAAAACTAACTCATAGAGAATTCTGAGTATAAAACTTGGCTCTGACATATTGCAGGTACTAAATTGAAAAGCATAGGCCTTAAAGCATTAAATGAAACATAATATATCGAAGGACTTGCTAGGAAAAGTAAATTAAAAACATAAACCATAAATTAAAGCAACTAACAATGTTGAAATAAAAATCCATAATTTACAGGTACATATACAAACAAGTTCAATAGTTCCACAAACCAAACACATAAATTGTTCCAAATCAAATCTTCAACAATAAAACAAAACAATTAACAACAAATAAAAACAAACAAAACCATATAATTTTTACTCATCATCTTCCTCCTCCTCTTCCTCTTCTTCCTCTTCTTCCTCTTCTTCTGGCACATAAGGCGTGAAGTTGGGGCATGTAGAAAAATCTATACTGTGATCACCCCTCAGAAATCTAACAATCATGTTGGTTTATAATCTTATATTCATCATTGTAAGAATTTCTAGCATCCAAACCACCTATTGTATTCTGTGTTGCTATAAGATCTGATTGTTGAATCTTTAACTATTCCATAATATATTCAAGTGAAACAGAACTAGAAGTAGATGGTCCTGTAGCTGATGTGGAGGGCTGATGTGGAGGGTCTACTGATGTGGAGGGTCTATCATTACTTCCACTTCTAGATCCAGCAAATGATTCAATTTATATAGAGTGGGTTTTTCAACTGGTTTTAGTGGTTGCAACCTTTCTTTTTTTCTATCAACTTATACACCTGATTCTTCGCACGATAGGATATCTGAAACCACTAGCTGTCCCACTTCTTGCAATGCTCTGAGCATTCTGCACAATAAGAGCACCAATATCAACAACTTTCATTTTGTTGGCACTATTTAGGTTTTGAAATTCTGCTTTGAGAAGTTGTCGGTCACCAGAATCGAAAACCCGGCGCCCAATTTGGAAGGACATTTTAATGTTTAGAAAAAGATGAAATCAAACTGACCTCATATTCTTCATAGTTTAAATGAAAGAGCACTATACCTCAAACCCTGTATCTATCTCAAAGGATAAACATAAGACTTGAGGATGAGGCTCGATCAAATAACTAAGAAATATATGACGTCTATTTGGTATGTGAAACCATTTTATTTGCCAAAAATTTTCCCTATTTAATATGAAGAATTAAATATGGTTTATATTAAGTTGGGTTCGGACAAGCTTCCTATAAGGGCAAGCCCCTATAGTTATTTACATCTTAAATGCCCGAAGTCACCTAAGAAAACTCTCGACAAAAATCAGGAAATATTATCTTCAAGGAGGTCAAAGGATAGGACTTTTTCAACAATATCAGACAAAATGGTGTGAAATGGGATTGGCTTAAATTCAAAGCATTTTGTTTCTGGAATCCAAAGAAGGAAAAACTAGGGGATGTCATGAATCCAGAGGGGAACCTCCGTGACTTTCCAAGCTATCTTAATCCTATTGTTTAGCTTAACTTTTTAGGAGAACTATTTAGGTATTTCATCCTACCACATTTATTTAATTGGGGCTTATATTCGTGTGAAATGATTGAATAAATAGCCTAAACGATGTGAGGATTTATGTTGCGGCGAACGACAATTTTGCAATCCTAAGACGAGTTAGAGCTTATATTGTACAACAGGGTTGTACAAAGGCCTAAAGATGAGGTGAGGATTTATGTTGCATAAGCAAACTACCTCGAACTCCTATGGATTTGCTATTTAATTCTAAGGAAGGAATTAGTTTAGCTGGGGAAGACATGTTTTGCTGTTGAAGATGATCGTGCTATCCATCAAGCTAGCTTGAAGCTTCTTGCCGTGAAGAGTTTGAGTTTTCTAGAGTGTCAAATTATGATGTCAAATCAGGTGGCCTTATGGTTGTAGTTCTTTAAATTTTATGGGGGATGTTAAAGTTGATTAGAGAGACACCAGTTAGGATCCTATGGTTTCCTCGTCTGACACAACTATTTTCTATTGGATTCACTTACTCCAAATGAATTTACTAAACTCAACTTAATGAGTTCCATAATTTCATTTAGACCGTGGGAAGCCTCGTTAGCAACCATAAGTTACCTCCTCCGAGGGATTCCCGATCATTTAATAGGACGTCTTAATTTAGTTGTAGTTGTTGTTTTGTGTGAAGTTTGTGGTTAAATTTTTAGTTGTCTTATATTTTGAATGTTGTGGAGGTGATTTTTAACTTGGTTGATTTTACTTTTGATTTTTTCTTTAGTTCTATGGCTATCCTAACAGTTTTAGTTTTCATGCAGGGTGACATCATTGTTTCATTGTTTTCATTGTTTAGCATGCAAGTTTGTGTTTTGTTCATACATGCAGGTAAGTAAGCACAGTGTAGAAAGCTCAAGAAAAGACAATGCTCTAAACTAAAGAAAGTGTACCTGGCGAGTCTTCTTGTTCCACCACCTGAAACTTAAAATGCATGTTAGAGCATTTCATGTAAAGCAGAAAAAGTATGGTTTCACTAACCTCCCTAGACCTAGATCATATCTTGGTGGGTCTCTATTGGTTTGATTAAGGATGATTTTTGTTAGGCAAAACATATTAATTTTAGTAGATTTCTGAGGTATCCAACAGATCATGAGGAAGAAGCAGGTCCACGCTTCCTTCTGACTGCTTGGTGAAAAGCCTCGAGCTCATTTAAACTTATTATGCTGCTTAATAATTCATCCTATGAATACCTTTAATGCTCAATGAACATTGATGTTTTAAATGAACATTGAATGAACATTGATGTTTTAATTATCTCTAAGAGTAGGGTAATTATCACATGGAATTTAATTTGACAGTTTGTGGGTGAAGATCCTTAAAAGGGGGTAAGTTAGCATTATTGAAACACTTAGCCGATTTGAGTTCTAATTTGGACTTAGGGTGTTCAAAGGTGTTTACTTCATATTCATTCTTCTAATTCTTATTTAAAAAAAAATTGATTTTAGCTTAAGTCACCACTAGGCCCTTTAGACCAAGGTAAATGTCTTGGTTATTTTGAAAGAAGTTGAATTTTTAAGTGATAATAATTATTCATTTTTAAAACGCTTAAATGTATTTTGAACATCAAGTATGGGTATTAAATTAGTGAGTTATCAACTTCGAAAGTCATACCCCTAAGTCTAAGATCATTTAATTTAATAGACTTCCAAATTTTAATAATTTAAGAAATTATAAATTTATCCCTTGATTATGGTATGAAAGAGTGAGCTTGGTTTCTACCAATTAATCCCCTTATATTCCAATCATCCAAAAAAGTTAGTTAAAATCAGATGTTACCCGTTTTCCTCCTTGAATTAAGCCTAAATGTTAATTAAGGCTAAATTTCTAAAATTACACTTGTGCCCCTAAAGCTCTATCATTTCATAATTTGTCAAATTTAATTCAAATGACTATAGAATTTTTATCCCACCAATTAAGACATCAGAGGAGAAAATGTGATTTTTTTAATTTTAATTTAATTTACATATTTATTTTAATGCAAAAATAGGATTTTTCAAAGAAAATTCCATAACTTGACCAAGGCAAAGCCTAATCTCTTGAATTTTTTACTAGAGGTATACTTAGACCAATAAAGCATTGGAGCTAACTTTCACGATTTTGGGGCTAACTTTCACGATTTAATGAAATATATTTGAATTTTAAGAATTATTTTAATTTTTGAAACATTTATTAATTATAAAATATTTTGAATGTGGAAAATTAAGTTTTTTATTTTTATTAAATTTCTCTAATGTCAAGAAACCCAGAGAAAGAAATTTTTTATTTTCCTAATTTTTGTTTGAATTGTTAGAATTAGTTTAGTGAAAATCCATTTTTAGCCTTTAAAAATTATTTTATGCTTTAAAATTCAACATCTTCACATATAAAATTAGGAAAAATATTTCAATTATTCCTAAGTGCTTAGAAAATAATATACAACATTTCCATGAATTTGATTATCTTTGTGATTTTTATCATTTTTTAATTATTAAAATATTAAAAATAGGTTAAAAATGAAGTTTTTATTTTAATTATCATGTCATTTTTAGAAAATTTCTCTGATCACAGAGAACTCCAAAAACTAATTTTTATAATTTTTTGAGTTATATTTTAATTATTAAAAATTATTTTAGTGTTAAAAATAACATTTAACTTGAAAAATCAATTTGAGTTATTAAATGAGCTTTAAATATTTTGAAATTTTTGTGGGCAGTTCTCTGAACTTTAAGTCACAGTGGAGATTAAAAATTAAGTCATTTAGATATTTGTGTTTTCCAAAATTAATTTTCTTTGTGTTTTGGGTTGTGTTTTAGGGTTGTGTTTTGGGGTTGGTGGAAATTAAGTGCATTTTTAATGACTTAACCCATGAAATATTTTGCAATGGGTTCTTTGGTCATTGCAAACCTTCCAAAATTATCTTGGATTTTTCTAAGTAACATGTTATCTATTATGATTAATTTATTCAAATAATAGACATAAACTTGGAGAATATGGATCTCTGTCTAGAGATATCCTCTGACTTTGGAGAAATCTGATGATGTTCCCTAAGATAGAGGCAACAAGATACCAAAATTTCAAGTCATGGTGAAATTTTTAAATTTTTATATGTATGGAGAATTAAAAGACTCAAAATAGTTTTTAATTAATTAAAAATAAAATATGCATCAAATAAATTTCAAATAATTTCCATATTATTCTCCTTTGTTCACTGAGCAAGATGGTATATTTATTTTATTTTTATGATTTTTCTACACCAAGATATGGATTTTTGAAATTAGAGCTATTTATTTAAATCCAAAAATACCCTATTTATCTATTTAAACGTGGTGCTGACTAGATCTTAGGCGACTCCAAAACTCCATGCAGCGCACTCCCATTTGACGTCGTTACCCACCTCAGCGCTGACTCGGCCCGTGGTTCACATATGAAGGTGTTGTCCGGCTAGATCTTGTATGTTGATGAGATAAACGGGCGATCGAACAGCTCCCCGTCATCATCCTCAATGCCTTAGCCTGAGAACCATCCATTTTCAAAGCTTAAGATCTCACTCATTTTCTAACCAAGTTAAGTGTGTTTTGTTTCTAAATACTCGTCTAAGTTTGACGAACACATCCATATGGTAATCATGATATTAAATTAGCCTTAATCAAATGGAGGATTAAAACAAGATCGGGTGGAGGAGAAGTTCAATACCTTTGCTCTAAGAAGGTAAGCTTCAATTAACATAAAAGTGCTCAGCACATTCGTGGAGGTCCAAGGAGGCTAGGGATTGAGCCTCTGGTCATGGTGAAAGGTCTAAACCCAAATTTGATCAAGGCCAAATTTGAGTGTTGATCAAAGTCTAGTGTAGAGGCTCTCTGTGAGGGGGTCTATATGAAGGAGATTTGATGGGGCTTCTTCTTCTTTCACTGTGGTGAAGGTTTGGGTGAGTTTAATTTGATTTTGGTGGATTGTAGAGGTGTGGAGAGCTCTGTCCTACCTCCAGCATGGTTTTGAGCTCCAAAATTGAACTCCGGCAAGGGGATTCAGGGCAATCTTCGGCAAGGGGATTCAGAGCAATGTGGTGGTTGGGTTGCACTGAGGAGGTCTCAGATGGGCTCTAAAAGTAATTTAGAGGGCTCTCTCTGAAAAATTTTTAGCACCCTTCCCATGGCCATGGAGGGGTTTTTTAAGGTTGCTTCTATGGCCAATTAGGGGGTGAAAAGTGATGCTTAGGTGGAGGGCAGAGAGGCTCTAACATTTAATTTGGATGAGGTAGCCTCTAGGTTTGAATTAGGTTTGGTTCCATTGGGTTGGCTCTTTGTTTGGACATTTTTTAGCCACTAGGCCAGTCGGCCAGGCCAGAGGAGGTGACTAGGAGGTCAGATGAGCCAGGGGAATATGTCACAACAATTAAATGGGTTGGTGTTTAGTTTTGGCAAAAATATCCTTACCTTAAGAAAATATGGAATCAAATCCCTTTATTTGGGGATCCTTTGGCCCATGGCTCATTTGGGTGGTTCCATGGGGTTTGTCTTGGTCAATATGGTGCAAAATTTGGTTGTGGTGGCCTTGTCTTGACTAATTTAACATGTCTAGGTCAATTTTGGTGCATGGGTTCAAGTGGGTGAAAATGACCAAGACTTGGGTTTGGGCTAGGCTAACCATGTCAATTGGCCCAATTGATTGATTCATTGGATTTAGATGTAAGGAACATTTTTGGTGAAGTTGTAAGGAACATTTTTGGTGAAGGATTGAAAGGATTTTGAGTTCAATTGGAGGGAAAATTTAAAGGATTTTGGAGTTTTGGTCAATTTGGGCATGTTGGGCTAGGCTTGGGTCTAGATTGGGCTAGGCTTGGGCTAAGTCTAAATTGATTGTTGAGTAACATCAACAAGAATGTGATGAAGATTTTAAATATCAATTGGGTGCCAATTTTGGGGTAAAGGCAATCAATTTGGTGAAATTTGGAGGCATAGCCAATTTGGGAAAAAATTTGGGGATTTTGACTTAGGTTAAAATTAAATGAAATTAAGGCTTTAGCAAGGCCAATTTAAGGTCAATTTTGATATTCATGAATGTTATGAAGAGTTTAGGATCCAAATTGGGGCAATTGAGTACATCATATGGTTTAATTAAGGGAAATTAGGTCATAGGGCTAAAATTGGGAGTTTTGATTTGGATCAAAATTGAGCTCAAAGCATGGACCAATTAAGCTTGGATCTGGTTTATATTAGTCATATAAATTGTTAATTTGAGTTTATTATTGAAATTGGGGGAAATTGGGACCAATTTGATGGACATTTGAGGTGGATTTGGGGAGATTGGACCTTTTAAGGGCAATTTGGGGGCTTTGGACAAAGATGGTCAAATTGGTCAAATTGGGTTATTTGGTAGTTGAGAAAAATGAAATTGGGAATATTTTTGAATTTTTTGGGAATTTTTGGCATTTTTTGGAATTTTTGGACTTTTTGGCTAAGGAGGGGCATTTTGGTAATTTGGCAATTTTTGGTGATTTTGGGTAATTTGTGTATTTTCAAATAGTTTGAAATGACTTTTGAACAAATTTTGGTATTTTAGGTAAATTTGGGAATTTTGGCCAAATTTAGGGTTTCAAGGGTATTTAGGTAATTTGGGGGAGTTTAGGAGCAAAAGACAAAGTTGGGTATCTTTGATTGAATTAGGGAGCTAACCACCATAAATAAGTCATGGACCAATGGAAACCCCATTTGGGTCCTCTATGTACTAGTCTTAGCTAAACACTAGCCTAGTGTCAGTGGGTTTAGAGGACCATCTACATGAGTATCAGAAAGGATTAAGGGATCAAAGTCAACAAAATTTTATGTTTAGGGTACTGAGTGATTGTAGTGAGTGCCTTAGCTCTAGACCAACACCCAGGGTCAATCCTAAGGTCAAACACTTCTATAGGAACTCTCCTTGAGCTTCCTCATAATGACCCCACCTACTAAGTGCTAGAGGTTAGGACCAATATGTAGATCCTCAAGTTGAGCAAGGAGGAATTTAGAATTTCTAATTGTGAGGGTTCCTTTTCTAGTTTTCTAGGAATAGTCAACATAAAAGTCCTATGGCTAGACCATAGGACACTAAAGAGGAGGAACTAGACCTCAACCAAAAGTGAGGTCAACACAATTGTTAAATACAAAAATTCAGTACTACTCTTTCCTTAGTTACTTTCTCATGTGATTAGTTGCATGCAATTTTGTAGAGATAAAGTAATGCCAAGCTTTAGATTGAACATTTAGCATTAAGTGGAGAAATTGACTTTGTGATTATTCTTAATCTTCCATTCTCCCCTTCCATTAGAGAGATAGGCAATTACTTCATCAAGTGAGGAATTAGAAATCACAAAAGCATTGATTTCTCAGAATGAAATTCATTCCGCTGCCCAAAAAATGCATTGATTCTTTCACGAGTAAATTCAACTTGTTTTCCTTAAACATAAATGTGATCATTTGTAGTCACCTGTAGATTGACATAAAACTCTCGAATCACTGGAATAATGGCTACTGAAGTGAAGTTGCAAAAGGTTTCCCATTTCCGGCCAATTATCAACCTTTTAATTTTCCCTCCTAAGTTTAAAAATGCACGTTCCTGAATCAATTTTCTGGTCCCCATCATTGGTATTATAATTTTACTAGGCCTTCAAATTTAATGTTTGCCTCACATCAAAACTATCCAAAGTCTTTCCTCTCTTTACTCTTGGAGCCATAGGAATTTCTAAATAAATTTGCATAAAATCAGAAAAAACTCACAATATTATAAATCTAACTCCATATGTAAGAATGTTTGGCAAGAAACTTTTTCTCCATGGGTTCTCTTTAAACTTCTTTAATAAAAGCTCAAATTTTAGGATTTCCATAATGTAGGAAAAAATCATGGTGAAAATAAAAAATTTCTAAGTTTAAGTGAAGCTCTTACAAAGGGAAGATGAAATGGAAGATAGAATCCAAGATATTTTATCCTTCAAATCTCCTCAAATCCACTAAATGGCAAGCCCTAGGTCAAGTTTCGGCCTTAGTTTAGACGTAGGAGATGACTCAAGCAGTTAAATTAGGATTTTTTGTGGTTTTAAGTAATTCTGATATTTTCAGGTTTCTGGCGCCTTAGGTGCCAAATCTAGCGTTTTTGGCGCCAACACCAAATTTTTTAAATTTCAATTTTCTTTTAATATTTGCCTCATACCACACCATATCAACCTCTAAAAGACTTTAATTAAACACTTATATTCATAATTAAACAATTTTTTAAAACAAATTTTCATAAACAACACAAAACTTACATTTATATATAAAATCTAAATGATTACAAACAACTATTTTTCAAGCCAACACATCTAATTCAGCATTGAAATCAAACCAACAAACTAACACTAAAGCCTAAATATTAAACATTTAACAAAGAACACATATAAGGTTCCACAATAAAACTAAATGAAATCCAACATAAACACTTAACTCACATGCAATTTTAACTACAATTTTTGTATTGAAACACACAAGTTGTAAAAAGGACGATGAGGAAATTTGTCCGTTAAATATACTTCAATCCAAGCACTTTTTTTAAACATTCACACCATACCTTCTACAATACGTTTGGTAAGTTTTAATTGCTCCTTCATCCTCCAATCCAAATGATCAAATATATCAAAAAGATTTCCAGCTGAACTAATAATATTTTGTACCTCTTTCTCCAATTTATTAATTCTTTTCAAAATATATGTGAACTATAAGGAAAGCGGGGCTGAATGGGTGATGAATTTTGAGATGATTGATCTATAAGAATATTCATATTGTTCTCCTCCCAATTTCTGATGTAGTTGCAACAAACTTCTTGGCACATAGGCTTCCAAGGCAGAAGCACTTTTTCCCAACTTTCATAGGGCAGTTTTTACTGGCTACACAATAAGAATATGGTAGATGAATTTCCCGACCCATAAGTAGATCCGTTGATAATCAAACCCAAAATAGATTTTACAATTAAAGCACCCACATCAATAGGCCTGCCGGTTTGAATACAATAATTAAAAATAACATTTTCGTTCTTCACTTTACTCATTTTCGTAATAGGAAGTAGTTTTTATGGAATAATTAAATGCCACGCTTTCGATGCAAGATTTAATAATGATGAAGAAAAACTTACATGTCGATTAGCTCTTGTCTCCCAATTTGCATCTTCATCAGTAAAGAATAGATAAAGTTCATCCATGTTATCTCTCATAGGGTCAATTTGCATAATGATAAATAGGAACACTTTTAATCATAAACATGTTATTTATTCTTGAAGGAGTAAATGGTACCCACCTTCCTCAGACATAGATGACTCCTTGGTCAATTCCATTAAGATTAGCATAAATATCTTTCACCACAAGAACTACTACCGCAGCAGTGGTATAACAAAGTACTTCTCATCATCTTTGTGCAATAATCTCCTCCACTCGAGTATCTGGTGTGTTGAATCCTTGATTCACAAAGCCTCGCTCCTTGATTAATCTCTTTTTCAGAAGAACTCGTTCATATAGCTTCTGCGCGTTGAAACTCATGAACTTGCTCTAGTTGAAATTTTTAAATCTAGAGGTTTCTTTAGAGTGGGAAGCCATGAGATTTGAAAAATGGTGACTCTAAACTCATTTTCCTCTCTTAAATAACTTTAAAATTCAGTTTTTGGGAGTAACTAGGAAGATAACCCTCCAAAAATAGCTCAAAAATGCCTTTAGAAACATCTTTTTTGGTTCATGTAACCACGACGCTTCTGGTGCTAGTACTTTGGAAATTGGCGCCTCTGGTGCTAGTTCAAATTTCTGCACCATTTCATTTTAAATCCAAATGAATCTTAAATCATCCATAAAATTCAGTATTTAAAGATGTTTTAATGTATTTTCTCAATATGTAGGTCTCTCAAGTACACAAAATTTATAAAGAAAACATATATATATATATATATATATATATAGATATATATATATATATATATTTGAAAGAAAGAGCTCTCTATGGCTCCTTACATGTTGATCAGAAATTAGAGTTACAAAATGAGTGGTCAGACTACCCTAACCACACCCAACACCCTCTACCAAGTTAACCTTTATAAATATGCTTACAAAAGTTGTAGGTAAATATATCTGTATATCTTCCAGTATATATATATAGTTCAATCCCTACAATGAAGATAAGTAATGGATAAACTATCCCCATGTAGAAGGAGAGCTAATTGAGTTGGAGGTATAGTCCCTACAAAAATCTCTTCTGTTTCCTTTCCCCTTACTGCCAAACTGTGTGCTGGATTGTTGCCTTCCCTAAGGATGTGTTGGAAGTTCACTTTAGCATTGATCAACAAACACTTAATTTTATTGTTCCATCTAACAACATTCCATGGGGCAGCTTCTTCATGTTTCAGTATTATGATACAGCTGATAGAATCAAACTGTACCACCAGTTTTGTAATGTTGCAATGATTGGCAAGGCAGATAGCCCAGTAAATGGCTATCATCTCAGTTTCAAGTGCATAAATAGCTCAAGATGGACAGGAAAAGTACAAGATACACTTCCCTTAAGAGTTTCTAATAATTCCTCCAACACTAGCAGCCTCCTTAGAGAAGCTACCATCAGTATTGACTTTCAGCCACCCTAGAGGAGGGGGTCCAAAGGACAAAAGTTGGCTTGCTAATCTTCATATTTGTCCCATTAGGCACCCAATTCTAGAAAACATTGGGAAAATTCTGATATTTTATAATCTTTTGCAAATAGGAAGTAAAATTCAGAACCACAGACTTTTCCATTGGTTTAATGTTGTCAAACTTTACTTGGTTTCTACACATCCAGATGAACCAAGCAACAATACATGGAATGATTATCAACTTAGCTTCCAACCATTCCTTCCAACACACCAAAAAATTTTTCCAGCTGACTTTCAGAGTGTCAATGTTGAGTTGAATTAACAGATCAATCCAAATTCTTTAGGAGAATATGCAAGAGAAGAACAAATGTTCCAAACTTTCTTCTACCTCACTACACAGATAGCAACATGAAGGTCCCCTAAGCCCTTTCATCTTCAAAAGATCATCACTAGGCAGTAAGGATTTCCAAAGCCTCCAGCAGAAAAAAGACATGGAAGGTGTTAACCACTTTCCTCAAATAATTTTACCCCACATTACAGGTTGCCACTGATAGAATTGTTGGAAAATGTAAATTGAAAGTTTTTTGTGAGGGAGCTTGTCTAGTAATGATTCTATCTTTGTGTGC
The DNA here is from genome assembly GCF_001263595.1 of Phalaenopsis equestris. Taxonomy (NCBI): domain Eukaryota; kingdom Viridiplantae; phylum Streptophyta; class Magnoliopsida; order Asparagales; family Orchidaceae; genus Phalaenopsis; species Phalaenopsis equestris. Next base: position 240,226 of record NW_018165000.1, on the reverse strand, counting down.
ATGATTGATTTTAAGTGTGCAGGATTGATTTTAATTTTCTTAACCCAATACATCTGCTCTTCAGTTAAGATGGTATCCAACAGATTGAAATTCCATTAATTTTCAGTCTAGAATTCCTTCACCTTTATCACATAGTTGGGATTGAAGATGTCACAAGATAGTCTCTCCCCATTCCAAACCCATTTAACCAGCCAGAAATTGATTTGCCCTTCTCCAAGCTCCTAAATAAATAAATCCTTAGCTTGATGTAGGACCTCCAGTAGTTTAGTCCACAACCTGGAATCACCTAATTTCTTCTTAGCCAAGTTAGGATGTACTGTCCTGTAGTACTTCCCCTTCATAAACATTTCCCATAGACTATCTTGAGCTCTAAACTTTATCCATAGTTTACAAAGATTTATAAAGCTTAGATGCTGAAAATTTTTAAACCCCAAACCACCTACATGTAAATGCTTACAAAGTTTTTGCCAAGCTAACCAATGAAATTGTTTCTTCTGTCTTGCCCACAGAAATTTATTAAAAATTTTGCCTAGCCTTATTTGGGTCCCCTTCTTCATGATGAACATCTGAAGAGCATAGGAGGGGATGGAAGTTAAGATGCTTTTGAGGAGGGTGACTCTACCTCCATTTGAGGGGAAGTAATTGGTCCAACATTGCAGCTGTTTTTGAATTTGATCAATAACACCATTGAATTGAGTTTGCTTAGTTCTCCCTTTAATTAATTGGACACCAAGATAATTGATTGGTAGAGAAACCATGCTAAAACCAGTGTGTTGTGCATATATATATATATATATATATTAGAGGTTAAGAAATATCCCCCAAATCAGACGCGGTCACACCGTTGTCATTAATATTATGGTGTGGTCACACCAATTCTGGTTGCTTTTTCCGAAGCTGTCGGTCATCGGAATTGAAATCTCGTTGCCCGCTTCGGAAGGACATTTTAAAAAATTTTAGTTTTGAAAAAGATGAAGTCAAACTGACCCCATAATTTTCATAGTTTAAATGAAAGAGCTCTTTCGCTCAAATCCCGTATCTATCCCGAAGGATAATCACAAGACTTGAGGATGAGGCTCAATCAAATGAACTAAAGAATATATGACATCTGTTTGATCTGCGAAACCTTTTATATTTGCCGCCATGTTCCCATATTTAATATTAAGAATTAAATAGGGTTTATATTAAGCTGGTTTCGGACATGCTTCCTATAAGGGCAAGCCCCTATAATTAATTACATCTTAAATGACCAAAGTCACCTAAGAAGACTCTCGATAAAAATCAGGAAATATTATCTTTGAGAATTTCAAAAGGGTAGGACTTTTCAATGAGATCTAACGTAGAGGTGTGAAAGGGGATTGGTTCAAATGTGGAACATTTTGTTGTAGAGTCGAAAGGAGGAAGAATTAGGGGATGCATAGATCTAGAGGAGAACCTCGGTGACTTCCCAAGCTATCCTAATGTTTGGCTTCTGTTCTATGGAGAAATATTTAGGTGTTTCATCCTGCCAATTTTTATTTATTTAGGGCTTACATTCGTGTGAAATTAGCCTTGAAGATATGAGGATTTAGGTTGCAATGAACGACAACCTCAGAATCCTAAGATGAGTTATGGCTTATATTGTATAGTAGAGCTACCTGAAGGCCTAAAGATAAGATGAGAATTTATGTTGCATAAGCAAGCAACCTCAAATTCCTATGGCTTTGTTGTTTAAGTCTAAGGAAGGAAGATTGGTTTAACTGGAGAATATAGGTTTTGCTGTTGAAGATGGCCGTGCTGCCCCACCATGCTAGCTCAAAGCTCCTTGCTGTGATGAGTTTGAGTTTTCTAGTGTGTCAAGTTATAATGTCAAATCAGGTGGCCCTATGGTTGAAGTTCTTTAAACTTTATGGAGACATGTTAAAGTTGATTAGAGCGGCACCAATTAGGATCCTACGGTTCCCTCGTTCTGGCACCACTATTTTCTATTGGATTCACTTAGTCCAAATGAATTTACTAATCTCAACTTATACTAAACTCAACTCAATGAGTTCCATACTTTCATTTAAACTGTGGAAAATCTTGTTAGTAACCGTAGGTTACCTCCTCCGAGGGATTCCCAATCATTTGATAGAAAATTTAGAAGATTGTAGTTTTTTGTGATGTTTGTGATTAAATTTTGA
>NW_018165000.1:231714-237045 GCF_001263595.1 Phalaenopsis equestris | reverse complement strand
GCCCCTAAGGCTCTAACACCTCATAATTTGTCAAATTTAATTCAAATGACTTTGAAATTGTTATCCTACCTCATTCATGGGTCAATTAAGACATCAGAGGAGAAAATGTGATTTTTCAAAATTTAATTTAATTTATATAATTATTGTCATGCAAAAGTAGGGTTTTTCAAAGAAAATTCCTAACTTGACCAAGGTAAACCCTAATCCCTTGAAATTTTTATTGGAGGTAGACTTAGACTAGAGAAGCCTTTGGACTAAATTTTATGATTTTGTGAATTTTATTTGAATTTTAAGAATTATTTTAAGTTGTGGAGTATTTATTAAATATAAAATATTTTAAATGTGGAAAATTAACTTTCATATTCTTGAAAAGTCCTCCTAAGGCCAAAGAACTCTAAGGAGAAGATTTTATATTTTTTTGAATTTTATTTGAATTATTGGAATTATTTTTAGTGAATTTTTAGCCTTTAAAAATATACTTTTTTAGCTTTGAAATTCAGTTTCTTTATTTAGAAAATCAGGAAAAATATTTTAATTATTCCTAAGTTCATAGGAAGCAATTTAGAACATTTTCATGAGTTTTATTACTTTTGTAATTTTTTGGGGATTTTTAATTATTTAAATATTTAAAATAGGCTAAAAATCAAGTTTTTATTTTAAATACCATTTTTTTTATAAAATAATCCCTCATCAAAGAGAACTCAAAAAAATAAGTTTTATAATTTTTCAAGTTATATTTTAGTTATTAAAAAATCATTTAGTGCCAAAAATCTTAATTAACTTGAAAAATTAATTTAAATTATCAATTGAACTTAAAATGCTTTGAAATTTTTATGGTGAGTTTTCTGGATCCTAAAAGATAGTGGAGATAAAAAATCAAGTCATTTTGTTGTTTGTATTTTTCAAAATTAATTATTTTAGTGATTTAGGGTTTGTAAAGATTAAGTGCATTTTAAATGACTTGACTCATGAGAAATTTTCCCAAGGGCTCTCTGGTCATCATAAACCTTCCCAAATTTTCTTTGATTTTTCTACCATGCTAATTTCCATGATTAATTTAAGCAAATAATGCATATAAACTTGAAAAGTATGATTCTTTGTTTTGGTACCTTCTATGGCTTTAGAAAAATCAGTGAATGTTCCCTAAGACAGAGACAACAACAAGATAAAATTTCAAGCCATAGTGTGATTACTACATGCATGGAGAATCAAAACATTCAAATCAGTGTTTAATTAATTAAAAATAAAATATGCATCAAACGAATTCCAAATCATTACCACATTGTTCTCCTCTATTCACTGAGCAAGAGGGTTTTTTTTATTTTTGTGATTTTTCTACGCCAAGATATGAATTTTTGAAGTTAGGGATCATTTTTGAGTTAATTAAATCTCTATTTATCTATTTAAATGCGCGGCGCCACCTCAACCTTCGCGGCTCCGAAGCTCTATGCGGCGCGCTCTCATTCGACGTCATCGTCCACCTCAGCACTGACTCGACCCACGGTTCATGTTCCAAAGCGTTGTCTAGCTTGATCTTGACCGTCCATCCGATACAGTCCCGATCGAACGACACTCCGTCATCGTCCCCGATAGCCTAGCCCGAGAACCGTTCATCTTTCAAGCCTGATATCACCCACATTTCTCAACCAAATTAAATAATTTTTTTTAAATGCTCTTCTGGACTAGAGGAACATATCCATATGGTTATGATGCCATAAAATCAACTCAATGCAAATGGAGAGTTTAAATAGGCTTGGGAATAAGAGAAGTTTTATACCTTGGCTCTGAGAAGTGAAGCTTCAATCAGAGGTTCTTGGCACATTTGTTGGGATCCAAGGAGGCTAATCCAAGGAGTGTTGGGATCCAAGGAGGCTAGGGATTGAGCCTCTTGTCTTGGTATAAAACCTATGTGTGATTTTGATCAAGACCAAGTTTGGGTGTTGGTCTAGAGCTATTGTGGAGGCTTATTCAGCGGGTAATTTGATTGGGCTTTGTCTTCTCTTGCCGTTGTGAAGGTGTGGGAACAAGTAATTAACAAGTAATTGAAGTTTGTAATTGAAGTTTGGTGGATTTTTTAGGGATGTCCTGTTTCTGCCCTAATTTTCAAGCTCAAAATTATAGTTACACAGAGGGAATCAAGGTAATGGAGTAATTGGAATGGGCCGTGGAGGTCTCAAAGAAGCTCTGTGAGAAATTTGGGAAACTCTCTCTGAGAAAATTTTTAGCACACCTCTCATGGCCGTGGAGGTGAGTTTTTATAAAAATTGTCATGGGGTGGCTCTCAGGACAATTTTTTGGGTGCATTGTGGTGCTTAGGTGGAGGCAGAGGAGCTTTACAATTTGATTTGGCTGAGCTGGCCTCTAGGTTTGATTTGAGCGAAATTCAAGAGGGGGTGGCCCTTGGTTTTGGTTTTTTCAGTGACTAGGCCGGCGGACCATGGCAGGGGGAGGTGGCTAGGAGCTCAGGGCATCCAGGGGAATCTATCAAAGCAATTTAATGCAATGGGGTTTAGTTTTGGTAAGGGTATCTTAAGCATGTGCATTTTTGGAAATAAGATCCCTTAATTTGGGGGACTTTTGGTCCATAGCTTATTTTAGGTGGTTAGATGGGTTTTGGCTCAGTCTTAGGGTCTAACCAATGGCTGAGGTGGAGTTAATTTGATTTCTTTAAGGTGGTTTGGTCATGTTTAATGCATGGGTTCCAGTGATCAAAGTTTAGGTTTGGGCTAGATTATCCATTTCAATTGACCCAATTTATTGATCAATTCTATGTAGATGATTGTTATGAAGATCTTTGGTGAAGGGTTGAAGTTATTTTGAGTTCAATTGGTAAGTCAATTTGAGGGATTAGTCAATTTGAGGGATGTAAGTCAATTTGAGGGATTTTTGAAATTTGGTCAATTTGGGCATGTTGGGTTAGAAATGGGTCTAGGTTGGGCTAGCCTTGGCCTAATTCCACATTGAATGGTTCAAATGATCAAGGGAGATGTTGTGAAGATTTTTCATGAAGGGCTGGCGTAGAAATTTTTAGGCTAAGGCCATCAAATTGGTAAGATTTTGAGTCATGGCTAATTTGGGGCAAATTTGGGGCTTTTGGACTTATGTTGAAATCAAATGAAACTGAGGTCTCATCAAGGCCAATTGATGATCAATTTTGATCTATGGGGATGTTATGATTGGTTTTTAACACAAATTGTGGCTAATTGAGTGGGATATGGGTTCAATTTGGTGGAACCAAGCCAAAGGGCCAAAATTAGTTTTTTGGTTTAGCTCAAAATTGGGTTCAAATCATGGACCAATTGACCTAGGATTTGGCCTATATTGGTCACATCAAGGGTTAATTTATGTTTAGAATTGAAATTGTGGTAAATTGAGACCAATTGGATAGACATTTGGAGTGATTTGGGGAAAAATATGGGCCTTTAAAGGGCAATTTTGGGGTTTTGACCAAAGATGGCCAAATCCATGAGATGGCCAAATTGGACAAATTGGGCCATGTGATAGTTGAGAAAAATGAAATTGGGAATATTTGGGAGGTTATGGGATTTTTTGGGATTTTTTAGAATTTTTGGAGTTTTGGGGTAAGGAGGGGTATTTTAGTAATTTGGCCAATTTTGATGATTTTGGGTAGTTTGGGATGATTTTGGGTAGTTTTGATTTTGGGTAGTTTGGGTGTTTTCAAGGTATTTGAAATGATTTTTTGAATCAATTTGGGTATTTTGGGTAGATTTGGAAATTTTTGCCAAATTTGGGGCCCCACTTGGGAATTTTGGCAAAGTTTGGGTTTTCAAGGGTGTTTAGGTAATGAGGGAAATTTAGGGGCAAAAGAGTAGGTTGGGTATCTTGGGAGAGTTGGAGTGTCAAACACCATCAATAAGCCATGGACCAATGGAAACCCCATTTTGGGTCCTCCATGTAGTGGTCTTAGCTAAACCCTAGCCTTGGGCTAGTGGGTTTAGGGGACCACTTACATGAGTCTCCCAAAAGTATCAAGGGAGGACTAGAGCCTAGAAATTATGGGTTTAGGGTAGTGAGTGATTGTGAATGTAAATGATTGCAAGTGTGTGCCTTAGCCCTAAACCAACACCCACGGTCAACCCTAAGGTCCAGAAGTCCTAAGGGTATCTCATCTTGACCATATTGGCTCCATCTACTAAGTGCTCGAAGTTATGACCAATATGTGAAACTTCAAGATGAGTAAAGAAGAGTTTGAAATAGCGTAGAATTTCTAATGGTAAGAGTTCCATGTCTAGTTTTCTAAGAATAGTCAATAAGAAAGTCCTATGGCTATAACTTAGACTACTAAAGAGGAAAAACTAAACCTCAACCACAAGTGAGGTCAATCATGTGTATATATAATACTACTTATAAAACTAGATAAGTAACATAAACAAAGATAACTATGGGTTGTCTCCGACAAAGCGCTTCATTTAATGTCGTCAGCCCGACTTTCCAATCTTTACTGTGGGTGACTCAACATTTCAGTCTCTTTAAATTTGGTCTTGTACCATCAAAATATCGTTTCAATTTTTGCCCATTCACTTTAAATATATTTTCGGTCTTGGGTTCTTCAATATTAGCATCTCCATAAGGATAGACTTTTACCATTGTGAATGGCCCTATCTAGTGAGACTTTAGTTTTCCAAGAAATAATTTCAATCTTGTATTGTATAATAAAAATTCGTGTCCAAGCTCAAATTTTTATTTATTATCTTCTGATCATGTCATTCATTCATTTTTTTCCTTTATATATTCTAACATTATCATAAGATTCATTCTTATTTTCTTCAAGCTCATTCAGTTGCAATGATCTTTTCTCACCAGCATCTTTTAAATTAAAATTAAATTAAATTAAAATTAATTAAAATTAAACTCTTTAATAGCCCAATAAGCTTTATGCTCCAACTCTACTGGTAAGTGATAAGTCTTCCCTAAAATTAATCCATATGGGGACATTCCTATGAGTGACTTAAAAGCTATCCTGTAAGCCCGTAATGCAATATCTAATATAGCAAACCAATCCATTTTATTAGGATTTATAGTTTCCTCTAAATTTTTCTAATTTCATGATTAGATACTTCTACTAGACCACTTGTCTAGGGATGATAAGTAATTACAATCCTATGAATAATACCATATTTTTCCACCAACTTTTTAATTTGTTTGTTCTGAAAGTGAGATCCTCCATATGTAATGATTATTCCTGCATTTTATACATTGTAAAAATATTTTTTATTAAAAATTTTGAAACACTCCGAGCATCACATCAAGGTAAAACTATTCTTCAATCTACTTTGAGAAATAGTCTAATGCAATCAATATATATATATA
>NW_018165000.1:229852-231677 GCF_001263595.1 Phalaenopsis equestris | reverse complement strand
TATATAGACTGATTCCAAGGTCATGATTAGTATTCTCCTTGATACCATAACCTGCCCCTGGCACATTCTAAAATGGAAGAATAGAATTTCTTATAACTCCCACGACATTAATCTGAAATTCATTTTTATACATAGAGAAGGTAACAGACCTGCTCATTGGCCTGCTCAGGCTGGTGCTGAGGCAGATAGAGCCAACTTATCCAAGGAGGTTCCTCCACCATTGCAGTTACTTCTCAAGGGTGATCTCTCTAATCTGCCTTTCTGCAGATTGTTGTAATTTTTGTCTTTTTATTTTGGTGTTTCATATTTATATGCTCAAACATATGGTATTTATATATATGATTAAAGTTTCATGTATATATATATGTACTGGCGAAGAAAAGATTAATCAAGGAACGAGGATTCGTAAATCATGGATTGAATAATCCCTCGACGATAATTGAAGAGATGATAGTGCGGTGAAGATGGGAAGTGTTGTGCTATACTACCGCCACCGTGGTTGTTCCTGTGGTGAAAGAATTTTATGCAAATTTGCATGGAATCAACCAGGGAGTCGTCTATGTGCAAGGTAGATGGATAACTTTCACCCCTGCATGGATCAATGAATTATATATGATCGAGAATGTTCCTGTCTGCCATTATTCCAACTTTGACCCAACAAGAAACCAGATGAATGAGATTTACCAATATTTAACGGACGAAACTGAAGACTGGGAAATGAGAGAAAACATATATGTTAGTTTTTCTGCGACACTCCTAAATCTCATTTCAAAACATTGGCACTTCTTCATTTCTGTGAAACTGTTACCAATAGTGAAGAACGGTAAAGTTTCTAAAGAAAGTGTTATTTTGAATTACTGCATCCAAATGGGACTGTCGATCGATATTGGATCAATAATTGTGAAGTCAATTTTGGGTCTGATTATTCATGGATCAACTTATGGGCTTGGACACCCTTCCACAATTTTCTCACTTTGCAGTCAGTTCCAAGTATCCTATGAAAATTAGGAAAATGTACTTCTACCTTGGAAGCTTTTGGACCCAACTGAGAGATTCCAATATATTATTATACATAAATATGATCTATGAAGACAAGATGTTGGCGGCTGAGGAGGGAAGTGCTTTGTTAGGGTTTCTGAAACCATGGTGAGCTGCTGGTGGTCTTCCTGGAGCTGCTACTTTCATCAGGGTGCCTTGTTCTTCTCCTCCTTCACTTTGAAGTCCTTCCCCACCACTCCTCTCTTAGGCTGTGGTGGTCTTTTCACTGCTCCATTGGTTCTTCCTGGGTGGTGGCTTTGTTACTGTTCCATTGGAGGCCTCCTGTTTATGCTGGCCTCCTGCTTTCTGTCCTGTTCTCTGCATCTTTACTAAAAAGTTTCTGGTTTTTCTCCTTGTGGTTGGGGTCATGGCCACTCCCGTTGATGTTCACACTGATTCCAGTTGGACTAAGGCTACTTATGCAGGGATTGTTGGAAGAGCTAATGACACTCTCCAAGATCCCAAAAATTTAATCTTTCCTCAGGATTTCCATAGTGTTGCTGCTGGCAAAGGGATCTGCCCTTGCATCAGCCCATTGGGTTCCAAAGATGGGGAGACTGCAGTATATTTCTCTGCAGCTGAAATTGCCTCACTGAATGGAGAAGTCAAATTTACTCTTGTTGGAAAATTCCAGTTGGGTCACCCCAAATGGGACCTTGTTAGAAGTTTCTTTGATTCTTTAAATTTTATTAGACAATGGAAGCTTGGTTTGATAGATGGCAGACATCTTCTTATCCAACTCACAATGGAAGAAGATTATGCTAGACTATTTGCTAAACAAGTTGTT
>NW_018165000.1:227156-229290 GCF_001263595.1 Phalaenopsis equestris | reverse complement strand
GAATCTTCTCCAGGTTGTGTGGTGAGGGTAGAACCTAATGAAGTTAGAATGATACACCTCATGATAAAGGGAAGTGTGTTCCAAAAAATCTTTTGTCCATTGAGGATGATACTTATGAAGCTGTTGTTGTTGATATGCAGCAGGCTTTGGAAGCTAAAAGGCGAAGTCAGAAAACAAGGAAAAAGAAAGTGATGAAAAGCTCCACTATTATTGAGGTTACTCCTAGCTTTGCTGAGGCTGATATCATACATTTGCAACAGGCCATGGAAGAAGATTGGCAAATTCAGAAAACCAGGAAAAAGAAAAAGCAAACATCTGAGGTGTAGCAACTGCTATAAGGAACAAACTCTCCTTCGAAGGATGGGAAGGCTAAGACTCATTCTGGCTCTACCTCTATTTATAATAGAGGTAGAACCAGGTCCAGGTCCCAACCTTCTATTCAATTCTCTCCTATCAGTGATTAGTATTCCTCTTTGGAATGCTAAGACTCCCATGATTAATATATTGTGTTGGAACATCAGAGGAGTGGCTCACCCTTCTTCTCTTTTGAGATTAGGACATCTCATCAAACTTCACAAGATTTGGTGCTTTGCAATTCTTGAACCTATGGTCACCAAATATTCTCATAACATCATCAACAAGTTTTCCAAGTTTACTTTTTATGCTAATTCCACTAATAAAATCTGGCTATTTGTCGAACCTGAAATAAACTGCAGTTTACTTGTTAACCATCATCAGTTCCTCCATGTTCAATTTGCTATTGGAGCACAGGTGGGATTTGCATCTTTCATCTATGCTAGCAGCCTTCCCAGATACCAAGAAGAATTGTGGCATGAGCTAATGACTTTGGGGCAAAATATTAACTCTTTCTGGATTTTGGGGGGTGACTTCAATTGTATCACCTCTCCATCTAAAAAAAGAGGGGGTAAAGCCCCTTTACTTTCTCCAATATCCAAATTCAACAATTTCATCAGTGATACTGGTCTTTTTGATCTAGGATTTCAAGGTTCTAAGTTCACTTGGAGAAGAGGCACTTTATGGGAAAGATTGGATAGACTGCTGGGCAACTCTTTTTGGTTTCAAACCTTCCCTTTCTCCACTGTCACTCACCTTGCAATGTCACCTTTTGATCACAGACCTCTCCTTTGTTCCATTCAGAATACTGCTAGACTTCCATTTAGACCAACACATACATCTTTCAAATTTCAGAATATGTGGACTCTTCATCCTGACTTCATTAAGGTAGTGGAAAATAGCTGGAATTTCAACTTGCATGCTGATCCCTGGATCAGATTATGGCTTAATCAGAAGAACTTAGCCTCTCATCTAAAAAAATGGAATTGGGAAAAATTTGGTAATGTGAATGAACAGTTGGAGGCCATCCAAAATTAAGTCCAAAACTTGGAGGAAGGCCTACTAGTGGGGAGGAACTCTGAATATGAAGTCCATCATGCCAATGAGAGACTGCTTGCACAAATCAGATACCATGAATGTTTCCTACAACAGAAAGCTATTGTCACTAAATTTACTGATGAGGATAGAAACACTAGATACTATCATGCTTTTATCAACCATAGAAGGAAGTGTAACATGATTTTTAACATAAATAACCTCAATGGCAGGAAGTTAATCAATGTTGTGAAATAACTGATGATGCAGCCCAACATTTCCATAAGTCGTTCACCAATGATCTGGATTTCAGAAATCCTATTGAAACTGAGATGTTCTCTAGCTATCAGCATTATGTTCAAAATTTAAATCTCAATAGTACCCCTTTGGAAGATGAGATTAAACAAGCCTTAGATTCTATTGATGGCCTCAAAACTGCTGGACCTGATGGCTACACATCTACCTTTCATAAAGCCTCATGGGATAAGACTAAACAAGATATTATACTTGTTGTCCAAAACTTCTTCCTTGGTGTGGACCCCCCTAAATATTTCAGTGCCTCCACCATCACTCTGATACCTAAGAACCAAAATAGGAAAACTTGGGGGGATTACAGGCCAATCAGCCTAACAAATGTGATCTCCAAAATAATCAGCAAGATCATTGTGTTTAGGCTGCAACCCCACCTTCAACATCTCATTAGTGACAACCAAGTGGCTTTTATTAAAGGGAGGAATATTACTGA
>NW_018165000.1:217573-223890 GCF_001263595.1 Phalaenopsis equestris | reverse complement strand
ATATATAAGTAGTGGGGGACGTATAGTGTTGATGAAGCCCGAAAAGTAATGATAAAGAGAAAAAAATGAAGCGCGGCATCGTTGTCTCGTAGCTTTTAACTTATCAAACACTTCAAAACCCACTACATCTACATTTCCAACAAATTGAATTGATGTATGGAGTCCAAATCAGCGTCCTTGCGGTATTTAACTGCGCCGGAAGCAACTGCACACCTACAAGTGATTAACAACAATTTTAAAGTTTGACTGATGTTCTTGTTGACCCCCTCATTATTATTAATATACAGCCGTTTGTTTGAAATAACGTCATCGGCTCATTATCCTACTAGCGTTTGGTCATTTGTTGCCATCATGGCAGAAGATTTCTTGCAGAGCTCCTCTATCTTTGATGCTGCCATCTGGAGAATATTTTTCCAAACTAAGCTTTCATTACTTTGAATTACATTGTTCATGTCTGTTGTCGTTTATGTTATAGCCGATAGTCTCAAGGTGGAATAAATCAATTATAATGTAGCATGGGGATGGGCTGATAGTATCTGAGTAATAATAGGAATGATATCTATATCTATATGTATATATATATATATGAATATAAGAAAAACATCAATACCCATGTAGCCAGACAGGAAACAGTAGCTGGATGGCAGCTTGATAAGAAGGGAGCTGGAGCCTCACAAAAAGGAGAGCCCAAGATTTCAATTCTGAGTTATAAGATAAGGAATTTGAAGTTTGTCTCCTTGTGTTAACAGTTGTAGAGAGAGAGGGAGTGTAGTTGATACCACTGCATGGCTCAAGTTTGATCCCTCCAAAGCCAAGAAGTTGGCAGGCCTGTAGGCTTCCCTATAATTAAAATTGATTTGGAACTTAATCTCAGTGATAATCTTCTTTATTCTGTAAATCCACTGATTTATGTGCCAAGGGGGGGAAGGGGTGGCAGTGACTAGCTCCACCAGGTGTGAAGAGTCCACTTCAATAATACAATTCCACTTGACTTCCTTAGCAATTTTTAAGGCCCAGTAAAGAGCAGCAGCTTTTGTTTCCAAAGCATCTTCTGCAATAGAAGGGGCCTTGAAATAAAGCAAAACTTTGCTAGTGTGATCTATAAAAATACCTCCAATGCCAGCTTTCTTATTTGTGAAGCTTCCATCAGTGTTTATTTTAATGAAAGGGTGAGGAGGCTTCTCCCATCTAACCTTAATAACCATAGGGTGTTGAGTATCAATATTAGTCATCCCCTTCAAAATCTGAGGGAACTTCTTCCAATTAATCAGCTTATGTAAATAGGCCTGGCAGTTAGCTGCCACAGAATCAGAAGGAGACACACCGGCCTCATTCTCCACCTTGTTCCTAGCATTCCAAAAAAATAAACCAAGCAACAATGAAGGGGAGAGGCATCAGGTTAATTTCCTGCCAGTCTCTCAAACTGTCTTTTAAATTGCCCCAGCCCACATTCAACAGGTTTAAGTTACCGTTAGAGTTCAACTTATTCCAAACCTCCCTAGCAAAATTGCATCTGAAAAAGAGATGATCACTTGATTCTTGATTATTATTGCATAGGTGACATCTTGAGGGGCCTTTCAATCCTTTCAGCTTCAATATGTCATCTGTTGGAATTAAATCATTTAGGACTCTCCAAGAAAAGAACAACATAGAAGGAGTTAAGAATTTTTGGCAATTTCTAATATTCCACTTGCAATCTTCGCATTTGAATAGACTATTATATACGTCCTTTGAAATGCTAGATCTGGTTCTTTTAATTAGCTGAATTTGGTCTTTTTTATTTCTATCAAACTGGATTTTAGAGATGCTTCTAACAGCAGAATCTTTCAAGATTTTGTTCAAGGCATCCTCAGACCACTCATTGTCGTTCCAACAGTATTTAACCAGTAAATCTTCATCTTTTTCATTTTGAAGTGGCTCCAATTGATCAGCAGGCACCAGTTATCCTTCAAGAAGTTGATCTCTCCCTTTCCCAGCTCCCAGATAAGATATTTGTCAATCTCCTCGCTTCCCTTAAGCATATGAGTCCAATTCTTGGAGTCTCTAACCTTCTTAGTAACACCTCCAGGGTGAGCATTTTTACAGTATTTTGCCATAATGAAATTGGCCCACAGGCTTTCATTTTGTCTAAATTTGAGCCATAGTTTACACATGCAGATTTGCTGCATATGATGTAGACCTTTAAAACCTAAGCCTCCAGCTTCATAAGGTTTAGCCACTCTTTGGAAACTAGCCCATATCATTTGCTTCATGTTCCCAGCCCAAAGAAATCTATTGAAGGTTCTCTCCAGCATCAAAGTGGTGCTTCTTTTCATATTAGCCACTTGGAGGGTATAGAGGGGGATAGATGTGAGGATGCTCTTTAGGAGGGTGATCCTACACCCATTAGATAAGAAAGAGTTAGTCCAAGGAATAGATGTGAGGATTCTCTTTTGGATGGTAATCCTACCCCCATTAGATAAGAAAGAGTTAGTTCACCCCTGAAGGGTAGAATTGATTTTGTCTATAACCTCATCAAACTGTGTTTGTTTGATTCTACCTCTAACTAATTGGGTGACCATATATTTAAAAAGTATGCTCATGGTTGAAAAACCTGTGAGTTTTGCCATCCACTGTCTGATTGGAATAGGAACTCTCTTGCTAGCTAGAAATTGGCATTTTTCTTTATTAACTTTCAGCCCAGATACTTGTTGAAAATTTTTCAAGCACTCATCAAGGTATCTAGTTGCACCCTTGGTTGCCCTTGTGAATATATATATATATATATATATACACACACACACACACATACATACATACAAACTTATATATATATATATATAACAGGATGAAGTTGGCGGCTGAAGAGAGAGGGGCTCTACTAGGGTTTCTGGTAGGATGAAGTGCTGTTCGGGCGGTTTCAGTGGAAGGTGCTGCAACTCTCTTCTTAAGGGAGCTTGTTCCTATCTCCTATTGCTTTCAGAGTTAGCTTCTCACTCTCTTTTTTCTAACACTTTGGTGGTTTTTATTGTTCCATTGGTGTCTTCTAGTTTTTGGCATGCTTCCTCTGCTCTTCTATTTTCTTGTTTTGACCAGCTTCTTCTGGCTCTAGTGGTGGAATCCATTCCTCCCTTTGGTGCTGGGTTCTGCTGCTTTGGACTTTGATGTGTGGTTTGGTATGGGTAGAGCACATAGACTTTTTGAATCTTCCCTGGTGGTTTGCTGGTTCTGTGGTTTTAAGATTATTTTTCCTGGGGTTTATGGCTACCCCTATAGATATTAAAACTGATGTTCAGTGGGCTAAGGCCACTTATGCAGGGGTCGTTGGCAAATCAACTGCCTCCCTCAGTGATCCTGAACATTTCATCTTCCCACATAAATTTCATGACACAGCTGCTGGGAAGGGTAACAGCCCTTGCATTCATCCTTTATGTACTAAGGATGGAGAACCAGCTGTTTATTTCTCTCCTCAAGAGATTCATAACCTAAATGATCAAGTAAAATTTACCTTAGTGGGAAAATTTCTTCTTGGCCACCCCAAAATAGACTTAGTAAGAAACTACTTTGCTTCTTTAAAATTCAATGGAGATTGGCAGATTGGAATACTAGATGGAAGACATCTACTCATACAACTATCAAGGAAGGAAGACTATGCTAGATTATTTGTAAAAGAAGCTCTTCAAATAGGAGGCACCACCATGAAAATTTTGAAGTGGGATCCTGATTTTGACCCTAGTAAGGAACCTCCCAAAGTTACCCTATGGTTTAAATTACTTGGCCTCCCAATTCAATATTTTAATCTCAATGCTTTATTTAATATTGCAAGTACAATAGGGAGACAAATGAAGGTGGATGCTCCTACATACAACAAAGCTAGACCTACCGTAGCTAGAATTCTCATTGAAAGAGATGTTACTCTTCCTGAAGT
This sequence comes from Phalaenopsis equestris, assembly GCF_001263595.1. Taxonomy (NCBI): domain Eukaryota; kingdom Viridiplantae; phylum Streptophyta; class Magnoliopsida; order Asparagales; family Orchidaceae; genus Phalaenopsis; species Phalaenopsis equestris. Next base: position 219,983 of record NW_018165000.1, on the reverse strand, counting down.
CAACAGGCTATGGATTGGTAATGACAAAGAGGGATTCTGGCAGAAAGTGGTGTTAGAACAGAACCCATACTATTTTCATCACTGCAGGATGTTTGGACACACCAAGGATAGATGTTTCAGGCTTCACCCTCCCCTAAAGAAGACTGTGGCATCTCAGGAAAGGAATACTCAGCCTACTCCCCCTGAAATTACAGTTGGTGTGGAACCCTCTCCAACTGGGAATTTGGAAGACATGCTGGATACACCAAGAAGCTCTACAGCTTCTTTTGGCTCCACAGATCCCACTAATATTTCCCCCAGACAAATCAAGGAGGAGGAGAACCCAATAAACATTATAACACCTTTATCTGTTCCATTAGGTGAGGTTGTGCAATCCAAGGAGATTAACCAGAAAGCTACTCTTGTTATAGAATCTCCTCAGAAGAAAGACATAGCTGAGATGAAACACCTATTGGAAGAGGAATGGCAAACACAGAAATCTAAAAAGAAGAAAAAAATTCAATCCGAAGTTCAGAAATTAAGGGATAGTAATAATGGGTACACAGAATCTATGAAGATGGGTGGACCTCCTCCCTCTAGAGGAAGGACTAGATCAAGATCTCAGCCCTCTCCCCATTACAATCCCTCCCATGATTAATATGTTGTGTTGGAATATAAAGGGCATTGCCCATCCTCAGTCTCTAAGAAGACTGATTTATCTTAACAAAAAATACAAGCTGTGGTGCTTGGTTATACTTGAACCAATGGTTTAGCAGAACTCACAGAGAATTATTAATAAATTCCTTGGTTTTTCTCATTATGCCAACAATAATAATAAAATCTGGTTCTTTTGTAGGAAAGAAATACAGTGGAGCATTATTATGGACCATCCTCAATTCATACACCTATCACTGCTGGTATAAGGCCATCTGGAGTTTGCTACATTTATTTATGCTAGAAGTCTTAAAGCCGATAGACAGGAGCTTTGGGAGGGCTTACATCTCATCAGCACTAATATAGCTTCTCCATGGATTGTTGGTCGAGATTTCAATTGTATCACTAATGCAGCTGAGAAATCTGGAGGGAGACCTCCTAACCTATCCAAAATGACTTATTTTAATGATCAAATTTAGCAGGCTGGTTTGTTTGACTTGGGATACCAGGGTCCTAAATTCAATTGGAAGAGGGGTCTCCTGTGGGAAAGACTAGACAGGATGTTAGTAAATGACCACTGGCAAAAACACTACCTCCTTACTTTTGTTACTCACCTAACCCTCACTGGTTCAAACCATAGACCACTCCATATATCCATTACTTCACCTAGTACTACCACACTCCACCCACCTTTCAGATATTTAAACATGTGGTCTACCCATCCCCTTTTCATTAACTGTGTTGCTTCTAACTGGATGGGAATTGATCATACTGATCCTTTAATTAAGCTTAGACTTCTTCATCTGAAAACAAGCAACGCTTTGAGGAAGTGGGGTTGGGAGACTTTTGGAAATGTTTTTTCCAATGCCATATATGTTGAGAAGGATGTTGAGAGGCTTGAGGCTGCTGTTCAGAATAATACTGCCACTGAAATTGAGTTGCTCACTGCCAAACTAATTTGAATAAAGCTATTGACATCCAAGATATGCTACTCAAACAGAAAGCTTCTATCAACATTTTTACTGAAGGGGACAGAAACACTAAGTTCTACCATGCTTACATTAGTTACAAAAGGAAGTGCAATACCATTCACTCCATATACTCTACTGAGGGTAGATGGCTTATTGACATTGAACTTATAGTTAAGGATGACGTTAAGTACTATAGCTCCCTCCTGAACTGTTCTGCTGATCTCATTTCTGATTATGAAGACTACTTTACTAAAGAATCAAGATACACCAGTCAGCTAAATCTCATTGAACTTTCTTCAGATGAGGAAATTTGGGAAGCATTGAACACAATTAAGAGCTCTAAAGAAGTTGGCCCTGATGGCTTCATTGCTGACTTCTATAAAAAAGCCTGGCGCATTATCAAGAAGGAGGTGGTTGAGGCAACCAGAAGCTTCTTCAGTGGAGTCAATCTCCCTAGCTATTTTGTTAACACATCTATTGTGCTTACTCCTAAAGGAGATATGCAAAAAACTTGGGAACATTTCAGGCCTATCAGCCTTACATCTGTCATAAGCAAACTCATAAGCAATATCATAGTCGGAAGACTTCAGCCCCATCTTGACAGGATTATCTGTCCAAACCAAACTGCTTTCATTACTGCAAGATCCGTTAATGATAATGTGTTGTTGGCACAAGAACTCATTCTGGACTTTGATAGAATCAATAGAGGGGGTAAACTCATCTATAAATTAGATATTAAAAAGGCTTATGACACCATTGACTGGAATTTCATCTTGGGGATTCTTGCAGCTAGAGGTTTTCAACCA
>NW_018165000.1:202240-217222 GCF_001263595.1 Phalaenopsis equestris | reverse complement strand
CAAATGCCAACTTATATTCAACCTTACCAAATGCCAAGAGGGCTTCTTCAAGAGGGCTTCTTCCAATTACAAGCATTGGGTCTCCAACTACCCTAGCTTCTCTATTGATAGGGACCCTGTGAAATATTTTGGGGTCCAACTCACTTGGGGGAGATCTAAAATGAGCCAATTTGATGAGGTATTTCAGAAAGTAAAGAAAATGTTATCAAGTTGGTCTCATTCTTTCCTGTCAAATGGGGGTAGAGTTACTCTCCTTTGAAGCATTTTAACTACCTTCCCCTCTTATATTCTTCAAACGAACTACCTTAAGAAAAGCATCCAAATTCAGTTGGAGAGAGTATTCAACAGATTCATATGGGCAGGTCAAAGACAGCAACTACACTGGGCTTCATGGCAGAAGGTAGCTAAACCAATAGCAGCAAGTGGGCTGGGATTCAAGGGTCTCCAACAAGTCACACAAATTAATTTTTGTAAGATGTGGATTCATTTCAGAACTCAAACTTCTTTGTGGGACAAGTTCATGTATGGCATATATTGCAAGGGACAACATCCTTCCCTTATTACCAAGAAGCTGGGGTACTCCAGAATATTAACTAATATGCTTAAAATCAGAGATCTTGCTGAAGACATGTACACATAAGATTTGGGAAATGACAAAGTGAACTTTTTGCTGGACCACTGGTGTCGTAAGAACTGGCTAGCCCCCCCCCCAAAGATTTTAATCCCCAACTCTCAGTCTATGATCTTTGGGATTGGGACTCCTGGGATGTTTCTAAGCTTCAATCTGTTCTACAGGAGCCTCACCTATCTCAATTCACTAAGACTTTGTTTGATCAAGGCAGGAAAGACAAAAATTATATGGAATAGCTATGCTAATCAAAGCTTAATAAAAGCTATCTATGCTAAATTAAGTGGTTGGGATAAGGTCAATTTGGGTGAAGCCATTTGTGGGTGAAGCCATTTGGAACATTTGGAACAGATTTTTATCCCCCTCCATATCCTTCTTTGGTTGGAGATTCTTCAACAACCTTTTGCCAACATATGATATACTTAAACTTAACGGATTAAGAGAGCCCTCTAGATGCCATCTCTGTCTGAAATCTGTAGAGAATATTAACCAACTATTTTTCAATTGTGAGTTTGCTCAAGAGGTATGGAAAGCACTACTCACTAAGATTAAAGGAGAGAACTTGAACAAGGACTAGTCTAGCCTCAAAGATGGCTGACATGCTGGAAAAGTAAACAAGGGGACTCTATTCCTTTTATTGTGGCCTGGTTCTTATGGATGGGTAGGAACAACAGAAAACATGAAGACATGATGATTCAACACAAGGTAACTAGGAACTGTCTGTCTTATTTAAACAAGTCGATCCAGCTCAAGAACTTCCCTAACATCAGCCTGCCTCAGATCAGTGTTCTCAATAGTCACAACAAAATTGAGGCTGTCACTTGCCAACCTCCTGATTTCCAAACCATAAAAATTAACATTGATGGAAGCTTCTCTAAATGGGTGTAGGGGTGGGGGGGGTTTCAGAAATTCCTCCTGCAATTTTATGTTATTCTTTCATGCTCCCACAGTGGCCAATGATGCTCTTGAAGCTGAGCTCATTGTTGTTTACTGGGCCCTCACCTTTGCACAGAAAGCTACATGGTAGAACTTGTGGATTGAGGTTGACTATTTACAGCTGATCACCGTACTTACCATAGAGCAGCTATCCTCTTGGCACCATATGCAATGGAAACAGAAAATTGACAAACTTCACAAAAAGTTCACAGATCAAATGTCTTTCATTTATAGAGAAGGCAACCAACCTGCAAATTGGCTTGTCAGACAAGGAATTTATGCTAACTCCATTTCAGTTGCTACAAGGCCTCCCACCCCTCTTACCCTCCTACTGCATGGTGATAAGTTGGAGGGTAAGAGGGGTGGGAGGCCTTGTAGCAACTGAAATGGAGTTAGCATAAATTCCTTGTCTGGCAAGCCAATTTGCAGGTTGGTTGCCTTCTCTATAAATGAAAGACATTTGATCTGTGAACTTTTTGTGAAGTTTGTCAATTTTCTGTTTCCATTGCATATGGTGCCAAGAGGATAGCTGCTCTGTGGTAATATGTATATATATATATATATATATACATGTATGTATATATATGTATGTATATATATATATATGTATGTATATATATTTGGGTGAAGGAGTTTCTTATGACTCCCTACATGTTGAGTAAAAAAGACTAGTACGGACATCAGACAGGGAGCTGGGGACTCCTTTTTTTGGTTCAATACAGGAACCCAAGAGTTCTCCCAAAAAAGGCTAAAGATCATCCCCCAAAAAGGAAAAACTAGAATGACTCAACAAAGAGAGAAAAAGAATGTTACATTGCACCTTCCCCCACATTAATCATGTGTCCTTATAGGCCATTTTGATGTTGGGGACATCTAGAGTATCTCCTTGCAACAGATAAAGGAGAGCAGGTGGTTGACAGAAACCTCCTTCAGTCTTATTAGAGTGTGATCCAAGTTGAGCCAACCAGTTTGCAGGCTGGTTTCCTTCCCTATAGATGAAAGTGAACTGGATTTGTATCTTGCTAGTAAGATCTCTTATTTTATGTAGCCAGTATGAGTAATGTCAGGGAGTCTCAACCTCATGATTTAAAAGGGGAATAATCACATCAGATTCCACTTCCAACCAAATCATATTCCAATTAGTCTTAGTGGCAAGATTAATTGCCTAATACACAGCAATGAGTTCAGTCTCAGTGGCATCATTGGCCAGAACAGGAGTATAAAAGTACAGCAGGCACTTACCCAAATGATTTTTGTAGATACCTCTGTAGATAGTAGATACCTCCCACACCAGCTCCATTTTTAGTAAAGCTTCCATCACTGTTAATCTTCACACCAAGATGTTTTCGGGTTTTCCAGTAGACTCTGATGACTTAAATAGGTTCAGAATTAATAGGTGCGCAGGAGTTGGAAATGTTAGGAAATCTTTTCCAGTTGATCATCTTATGTAGGTAGGTTAAACAATTTCTAGCAGTTTTTCCCACATTTGGATTAGCTTCCTCAAATTTGACCTTGTTTCTTTCCATCCAGATGAACCAAGCAATAGTAAAAGGAATAGCGGTATACTTTCTTTTCTTCCAGTACACCCAACAATTGACCAGCCTATCCCAATTGATTTCTTTCTCATCAATTATCAACTGATTCAGAATTTTTTTCCAAACCAGTTGAGCAAAATTGCATCCAAAGAATAAATGATTCAGAGTTTCCTCCTCCTTCTTACATAGGCAGCATTTAGAGGGACCCCTCAATCCCTTCAGCTTTAGGATGTCATCAGTAGGGATCATTTTATGAAATATTCTCCAACAAAAAAAAGGACATAGAAGGGGAAACAAATTTATTCCATAAATAATCACCCCAGGGTGTTTGCTTCCAACTGAAGCTTTTGGAGTATATGGCTTTGGTGACGCTTTGGTGTGAAGTAGTCTGCCATAAGACTTTGTCAGCTGTACTTCTATTTAACTTTATACTGGACACTTTAGCAACAAAGTGAGGTTGCAGAAGATTAGATAACTTAACCAGGGACCATTCATCACCATCCCAAAAATCAACCACTTTCAAATCACTATTGTAGATAATTGTAATGGGGGATAACCAGTCTTTGGGACACCAATTGTCAAGCCAAAACTTGATATCCCCTTTGCCCAATTCCCAACTGTAATTGGTTTCAGTAATATTAGCATTTTCACCCATTTTCACCCAAATTTTAGAATCACCAATTTTCCTTAGGACCAGTGTGGGGTGCTGATATTCAATACTTACCCCACACTTGAATTTTGCCCACAGGGAATTTTGGGTTCTAAACTTAATCCAGAGTTTACAAAAATTAATGTGGAGGAGTTGATCAAGATCCTTAAAGCCAATACCCCCAGTACTTTGAGGTTTAACAGCTTTCTCCAGGAAGCCCAATGCATTTGTTGTCTTTGACAAGACCACAGAAATTTATTAAATATTCTCTCCAGCTAATTTTGAGTGCTTTTCTTAATGGTAGTCATTTGCAGCATATAAGATGGGAAGGTAGTGATAATGCTCTTTAACAAATTAATTCTTCCCCCGTTAGACAAGAAGGTCTGTGTCCACCCATTAAGAAGGCTAGAAATTTTGTTCAAAACCTCATCAAACTGAGTTTGTTTTGTTCTGCCAGTGATAAGAAGCACCCCAAGGTACTTAATTGGGAGTTGAGAAGTTGTGAAGCCAGTATATTCAGATGCCCAATGTTTATGAGTGGAGGATGCATGTTTCTAGAAGACCATCTGACACTTTGCTGGATTGAAGGACATTCCTGAATGAGCTTGGAATTTTTGTAATGTCTGAAACACTTTTCTGATAGCATTTTTGCTTGCTCTGGAGAATACCATTATGTCATCATTATACAGTAAATGGGTAATGGCAATGTTGGATCTATGATGGTATCTGTTATGACTATGGTTCAGCAAGGCTTCATCAAGCATTCTTGATAAGTAATCAATGGAAAGTATAAAGATGGTGGGTGATAATGGATCCCCTTGCTTTAATCCTCTAGCAGCAGTGAAAGAACCCCTCCCTTGCCCATTTATCAGGATGGAATGTTCATTGTTATGTAGCCACCTCCTAATCAGATGACAGAATTCACTGTTAAAGCCTCTGGCACCCAGAACATCCAATATGAAATCCCAGCTTATGGTATCATAAGCTTTCCTTAAGTCCAAATTTTAAGTCCAGATTGTATACCATATTGCACCCTCTATAAGTTTTATTCAAATTCTGTAATAGTTCTTGAGCCAAAAGAGTGTTATCAATGATGGACCTACCTTTCGCAAAGGCTGTTTGGTTGGGTTTAATTATAGAGTCCAGGTGAGGTTGTAGCCTATTCATAATGATTTTGCTGATGGTTTTACTAATAATAGTGGTCAAACAGATAGGTCTGAAGTGGTTCCAATTCTGCAGTAAATCAGATTTATGAATCAGTACAGTGGTGGAGGCACAAAAATACTTTGGAAGATTATTGCCTTGGAAGAAGCTTGTTACTGCAGCAATACCATCAGCCTTAATAATCTCCTAAGACTTCTTGTAAAATTCAGCAATGAAGCCATCAGGACTAGTAGATTTGTCTGATTGCATTCCAAATTTCCCTTTAATTGGGGATATCTGTAGCCAGCAAGCTTGAGGCCAGCAAGGTAGTTCAGTTCAGCAACAAAGTGTGCCTTCTCAACAGAGGGTCTGAAGTTATGATCCTGATTGAGTAAATCTTTGTAATAGCTTATAGCATCATTAGCTATATCAGTATTGTAATGTAACCACTGTCCATTGGCATTTTGGATAGCATGGATAGTGTTGCACTTTATTTTATATTTAATGTAGGCACGAAAGAATCTAGTGTTTCTATCCCCATCAGTAAAAATATTCATAGCTGCCTTTTGCCTTTTGTTTAAGGAATTTCTTTTGTTTAAGGAATTTTTCCTGATAATCAATGGTACTAAAAAGGTTGTTCTGAGCAATCATCAGTTTTTTTTCCTCCTCAATGCCAAACTGTCCTCCTTGCTCCAAATCCTTGACTTCATCTTCAGCCTCCTGGACTTTGGCATGAACATTTCCAAAAGTTTCCCAGCTCCAACCTCTGAGGTCTTTAACAATCTTGATTTGCAGTAAACTTAGCTTGACAAAGGGGTTGACAAAGGTGTCAGGATGGGAAACCCCTTTCCATAGGTCAGCAATGTACTTATTGTAGGAAGGGTGTGCAGCCCACATGTTAAGATATCTAAAAGGGGGGGGGGGGAGGAGTTGTAATTATCAGTTGAAGTAATTCTTATAAGTATTGGTATATGGTTTGAGCCAGCAAGACTAAGATTAGTAACAAAAGTGAGGAGGAAATGGTTAAACCATGCATCATTAACCAACATTCTGTCAAGCCTCTCCAAAATAGCTCCCCTTTTCCAAGTGAAAGTAGGCCCCTTAAACCCCAGATCAAAGAGACCAGCCCTCTAGATATTATCTCTAAAGGTGTTCACCTTTGCAAGATTTGGGGTTCTTCCTCCAGATTTTTCAGTGGCAGAAGTGAAACAATTGAAGTCACCCCCTACTAGCCATGGGGAGTCCACCTGTTGGTTGATGTTAATTAACCTATTCCACAGCTCTTTTCTAGCATCCATTGTGCATCCAACATAGATGAAGGTAGCTTCACCCATATGTCTATTCATATTGAATGAGAGGTGGACAAATTGTAGATGATCATTTGAGTTGGTTTCTCTTCTGCAAAAAATCCAAATTTTATTATTAGTATTCCTAAAATGAGTGAACCCATCAAATGTTTTAATCAAATTTTGAGGGTTCTTGTGAACCATGGGTTCAAGGATAACAATACACCACAGTTTGTATTTGACGTTCAGGTATAAAACTCTTTTTAGTGACAGAGGGTTAGCCATCCCCCTTATATTCCAACAAAGTAGATTAATCATGAAGTGGAGGATGTGGTGAAGGCTGAGATCTAGATCTGGTCCTTCCTCTAAGAAGTGGAGAACCATTCCTTGATCTTTCAGCCTTCATAGATTGTACCCCTGATTGCAATTTTTTCACTTCTGTACCTGATTTTCTTCTTTTCATTGTTGTTTTAATTTGGCAATCTTCCTCAATGGTTTGTTCCAATTCAAGAATAATTGGTTCCTTTGAAGCTTTGTCAGGTATCTCTGTGATAATTTGCTTCCCCTTCTCAGCTTGCAAGGGGGATGTGGGTGTGACAATTGTGATTTCAATATCTTCCTTTCTGATTGGTCTTTGTGGTGGGATGTAAGCTTGACTATTAGGTTCAGATAGCTCTCCAAGAGGATCAGCATCTGGTGGGACCTCATTCATTCTTGGGGGTGATTCTTCCAGCCTTTGATTTGTTTCCTATCTATTTTCTAACATTATTTCTTCAGCAAGACCCCTTACAACATTAGTTACAATTCTTTCAGTAGCTGTGTGGTTTCTTCCTGCCAGTTTCCTTTTTGGGGGATGTAATCTGTAACATTTGTCTACATTATGACCAAACATCTTGCAATGTGGACAATAGTAAGGGACAATAGTAAGGAGGTTTCTGTTTAGCAATTATATCCTGCCCGAACCCTTCAGCATCAGAACCAATCCAAATTCTCTTCAGTTCAGGGAGTGTGATATCTCTTTCCACTTGAATTCTAGCAAGGCCAGGTCTGGCCTTATTATAAGTGGGAGCATCCACTCTTAGAGGTGTGCCTAATGCTCTACCAATGTTAAATAGAGCATTAAGCTTGATGTAGGGGAGTGGAAGGCTAGGTAATTTGAACCAGAGGGGGACCACAGGAGGTTCATTACTAGGATCAAACCCTGGAGTCCATTTGATGATCTTCATAACTGTTCCAGCAATGTTAACAGATTTTTTAGCAAACAATCTTGCATATCTTCCTCAGCTGCCAACTGGATTAGAAGATGCCTCCCATCCAAAAGCCCAATTTTCCAATTGCCTATAAACTTCAGTGATTCAAAGAAACTTCTAACTTGCTCCATTTTAGGATGTCCTAGCTGAAACTTGCCTACTAAGGTGAACTTAACCTCTTCCCTTAAAGCATCAATTTCCTTGGTAGTGAAGTAAATAGTTGTTTCACCTTCTTTAGACCCAAGAGGGTGAATACAAGGACTACTTCCTTTTACAGCAGCAGTATCATGACAATCCTGTGGGAATACTAGAAGGCCATAATCGTGTAAACTATCAGTTGATTTTCCAACCACTCCAGTATAAGTTGCTTTTGTCCATTGATAATCAGTGGAAATATCAATGGAAGAGGCCATCACCCTTCCAAAACAAGCAAGAGCTTGTAGTTTAGCTAGACAGTAAAAAGTTGTCCAGAAGGAAACACAATAACAGGCAGAGCCACTTCTGACACCCAAGGAGACAACAAGCAAAAGAGACTAGTGGATTTTTCCCCTAAATGGGAGTTCAACAAAGAATAAATCCCAAAGGCCAAGGGAAATGAGAGCTCCCCCAGTATTAGTGAAACAAATAAGAAAAAGAAGCCAATGGAACAGTGCCACTGAAGTGAGCTGAAAATGGAACAACAGTCACCAATGTAACAGTGCCAAGGAAGGATTTAAAGGAGCAGTAAAAGGAGATCAACCAGTGGACTCTTTGTTCACCAAAGGCATCCAGTAGGGCAAACTCTATGACCTCCAACTTGAAACAGCAGCCACACTCCTTCATCCTGCCAGAAACCCTAGCAGAGCTTCCTCTCCAGCCGCCAGCACCTTCATTATACAATATAGTGTTATTATTTTTCTTGTTATTTAAGTAAAGGAGCCATGAGTTGCTCTTTTTATTATTATTATTATTATTATTAGCATCGGGGGGTCCCCACGCGTTGTTGTTATTTTGTTTTATTGATTTATTTTTGCATTACATATTTTTTTTATATTAATACTTTTTTTGATAGCATGTGTGTTGGGACTCACTAAAAAATTTTCGATTCGGCATTTTGTCTAACTTTAGCCCTTCAAATGGCAGCTCAAGTGATATAGCATTACAAACTGATATATATAGGTGGCGGCTGGACCTAGCAGAGCTCTGCTAGTGTTTCGGCTGTAATGGAGTTGCCTGGTGTTGCTGTGAAGATTGTTTTAGGAGCTGGCTGTATCTTGAAGAGGTTACTTTGGCTTGGTTTGAATCTTCAGCACTATTCACTATGGCCTTGTTGAGGGAAGTTGAGGATTTTTTCTGATTTTGTGAAGCATTTAGTGTTTCATTAGTTAGTTGAAGCTACTACTCTCCTTACTTATTTTTAGTTGGAGTTTGTGGTTGGCCGGGACTATCTCTGCTATTTCTTTCTGTTCTTTGTGACTTGTTGGGGAAGCTGAGCTTTTGCTGCCTTAGCAAAGCTTTTACTGTTGCATTGGGTAGTTGAAGCTGCTAGTCTCCTTACTTCTATTTAGCTGGTGTTTGAGTTTGGCCTGGAGTCTATCTCTATTGTCTCTTTCTGTGGTTGGGATAGGAACTTGCCTTGCCTTTCTCTGATTTGGGTGTGTTGGTCTGGTAAACCATGACTACCCCTATTGATATGGAAACTAATTTGTAATGGACTAAATCCACCTATGCTGGGGTGGTTGGAAATCCCTCCTCCTCTTTTTTGGATCCTGATTTACTAGTCTTCCCTCAGGAATTTCATAACACTGCTGCTGGGAGAGGATCTGCCTCTTGCATTCACCCTGTGGGATCTAAAGATGGGGAACCAGCTGTTATTTTCTCTGAAAAAGAGATTGCTAATCTAAACTTGGAGGTTCAATTCACTCTAATTAGTAATTTCAGCTTGGGCCATCCAGAGATGGAACTTGTAAGAAAATATTTTGAATCCCTGAAAATTCAGAGTGGAAGATAGGGTTGTTGGATGGTAGGCATCTCCTAATCCAGCTGACTAAAGAAGAGGACTATGCCAGAATATTTGCAAAGCAATCCATCATCATAGCTGGAACATAAATGAAAATTTTAAAATGGTCACATGATTATTATCCATCACAAGAACCTTCCACAGTGCCTACATGGTTTAAGCTACCTAAACTGCCTTTGCATCTATGTAAATTGAATGCATTGTTCAATATTGGGTGCACCTTGGGCACACCTTTGAAGGTTGATGTTGCTACTTTTAATAAGGCCAGAACAGCGAGTGTAAGAATTTTAGTGGAAAGGGATGTTACCCTTCCTGATGTCAAGAGAATTTGGATTGGGGACACTCAGAGGGGGGTTTGGCAAGAAGTAATCATGGAGCAAAGACCACATTATTGCCAACATTGCAAAATGTTTGGACATAATAGGGAGAGATTCTATAGGTTGAAACTGCCCCATAGAAGGGTTTACCAACAACCTTAGCAGAAGTTGGATGATGCCAATATCAATCTTCAGGAAGTTATAAATAAATAAGTGCAAAAGAAGACCTTTATTGCTGCAGGGACAGGAGGTGGCAGCTGGACCTCGCAGAGCTCTGCTAGGGTTTCGGCTGTAATGGAGTGGCCTGGCATTGCTGTGAAGATTGTTTTAGGAGTTGGCTGCATCTTGAAGAGGTTACTTTGGCTTGGTTTGAATCTTCAACACTGTTCTTTGTGGCCTTATTGGGGGAAGCTGAGGCTTTTGGCTGCTTTAGTGAAGCATTTGTTGTTTCATTGGTTAGCTGAAGCTGCTACTCTCCTGCTTTTTAGCTGGAGTTTGTGGTTGGCCGGGGCCTATCTCAGTTGTTTCTTTCTATTCTCTGTGACTTGTTGGGGAAGATGAGGTTTTGCTGCCTTAGTGAAGCATTTATTGTTGCATTGGGTAGTTGAAGCTGCCAGTCTCCTTACTTCTCTTTCGCTGGTGTTTGAGTTTGGCCTGGAGTCTGTCTCTGCTGTCTCTTTCTGTAGTTGGGATAGGAACCTGCCTTGCCTTTCTCTGATTTGGGGTTGCTGGTCTAGTGAACCATGACCACCCCTATTGATATGGAAACTAATTTGCAATGGACTAAAGCCACCTATGCTAGGGTGGTTGGAAATCCCTCTTCCCCTTTGTTGGATCCTGATTTACTAGTCTTCCCTCAGGAATTTCATAACACTACTGCTAGGAGAGGATCTGCCTCTTGCATTCACCCAGTGGGATCTAAATAAGGGGAACCAGCTGCTATTTTCTCTAAAAAAGAGATTGTTGATCTAAACTTGGAGGTTCAATTCACTCTAATTGGTAAATTCAGCTTGGGCCATCCAAAGATGGAACTTGTAAGAAAATATTTTGAATCCCTAAAAATTTCAGAGTGGAAGCTAGGTCTACTGGATGGTAGGCATCTCCTAATCCAGCTGACTAAAGAAGAGGACTATGCCAGAATATTTGCAAAGCAATCCATCATCATACTTAGAACAGAATGAAAACTTTTAAAATGGTCACCTGATTATGATCCATCACAAGAACCTCCCACAGTGCCTATATGGTTTAAGCTACCTAAACTGCCTTTGCACCTATTTAAATTGAATGCATTGTTCAATATTGAGTGCACCTTGGGTACACCTTTAAAGGTTGATGCTGCTACTTTTAATAAGGCGAGACGAGCCAGTGCAAGAATTTTAGTGGAAAGGGATGTTACCCTTCCTGATGTCAAGAGAATTTGGATTGGGGACACTCAGAGGGGGTTTTGGCAAGAAGTAATCACGGAGCAAAGACCACATTATTGCCAACATTGCAAAATGTTTGGACATAGTAAGGAGAGATGCTATAGGTTGAAACCCCCCAATAGAAGGGTTTACCAACAACCTCAGCAGGAGTTGGATGATGCCAATATCAATCTCCAGGAAGTTGTAAATAAATAAGTGCAAAAGAAGACCTTTATTGCTGCAGGGAGAGATGAGTCTTTCATCCAAAAGGATTCATCCTGTGTGGCAGGGACAGTTAGAAATGGTAGCAAAGTTGCTGGCCAGATATCTACAAAGGATAAGAAATTGGAGATCTAAGCAGAGGTTGAGTCAGTGGGGGAGGAGATACTTGCCTCCCCATCTCCCAGAAATGTGAAGAACCAAGTGGTGGATGTGGTGGAATCCCCTAGTTAGAAACTGGTTGAAGCTATGAACAAAGAGCTAGAGTCAGATTGGCAAATTCAAAAAGCTAAGAAGAAAAAGAACTACAAATCAGAAGGACAAGATCTTGGAAAAGGAAAGGAGCTTCAAAGTTTGGAGGTTCATATCAATCAGATAAAATTGGGCTCTAACAAAACAAGAGGGAGGACTAGGTTCAAGTCCCAACCTTACTCTTCTCCCCCCTCCCCATGATTAATCTGCTGTGCTGGAACATTAGGGGGATTGCCCGCCCCTTATCCTTAAAAAGACTCAAAAACCTAAATAAAAAGCATAAACTTTGGTGCATAGCCATCTTGGAACCCATGGTTCATCTCAACACTTTGAAAATTGCAAAAGTCTTCCCTGGCTTCAATCTGTTCACTAATATCAGCAATAAAATTTGGATTTTTTGTAGGAAAGAAATAAAGTGCTCTATCTTACTTAATCATACCCAAATCTTACATATGAATCTCAGCTTTATGGACATGGAAGTTTTTTCTTCTTTTGTCTATGCTGAAAGTTCTAAAGCAACTAGAATTGATTTGTGAGAATCCTTGCAGCTCATCTAAGGTTCAATTGATAAGGCCTAGCTAGTGGGATGAGACTTCAATAAAGTTCTAAAGCAGCTAGAATTGATTTGTGGGAATCCTTGCAGCTCATCTAAGGTTCAATTGATAAGGCCTAGCTAGTGGGATGAGACTTCAATTGCATTTCCTCTCCTACTGAGAGGAAGGGAGGCAGACCTCCCAACCCCATCAATATATCATTCTTTAATGATAATATCCAAAAAACTGGGTTATTTGACCTGGGGTTTAGTGGTCCTACCTTTACTTGAAGAAGGAAGGACTTGTAGGAAAGGTTGGATAGTTTTTTCCAATGACAATTGGATCCAAAAGTTCTTGTAGACATCTATTACCCACCTAAGCCTAGCTGGCTCAGACCATAGGCCTTTACTGATCACTATATGGAATAAGGTGACTAACCAGAAAAGCTCTTTTAGATATCTGAATGTGTGGTCTCAACACTTAAAATTCTTGAATATTATTAAAGAACATTGGAAGAAGGACCTTCATCGTGACCCCTTCATCAACCTTTGGATTAATCAGAAGAAAGTGTCCAAAGCCCTTAAGCAGTTGAGTTGGATCACTTTTGGAGACCTTCTGATTGTAGATAAGGCTGAAAAGGAGGGAACTGATCTGGAGGAGGAGCATAACAAAGGGAGGATTGATGAGGTTGTTCTTCTTGAGTCAAATGAGAGACTCTTAAATGTTATTCAGTGGCAGGATCATTTCGTTCAATAAAAGGCAGCAAAAACCAAATTTGCTGAAGGAGATAGAAACACTAAATTCTATCATGCTTGCATTAAATACCAAAGGAAATGTAACACTATACACTCTATCAAGGACCAGAATGGTATTTGGATCAGGCAGGAAGAGGAAATTGTTGAAACTGTTGTGCAGTTTTGCCACACCTAATGAATGGGACCATCAGTGATAAAGTGCAAATTGATAGCAATTTGTTTACTGATAGCAAGAAGTTCACTACTAATCTGCATTTGAATGATATTCCTGATGAGGAGGAGATTAAAACTACTTTGAATTCTATTGACAACTTTAAATTCTATTGACAGATCTAAATCTACTGGACCTGATGGGATTACTTCAGACTTCTACAAGAAAGCATGGGAAGTTATCAAGGAGGAGGTGATCAAAGCTATCCAACAATTTTTCAAAGAAAACTCACTTCCTAACTATTTAAGTGCTTCTACTATTGTTTTCATCCCAAAGACCTCTATCAAGAACAGCTGGAATCATTACAAAACTTTGAGTCTAAACAATGTTATAAGCCAGATCATAAGTAAAATTATTGTCCACAGGCTTCAGCCTGTTTTACCTCAACTTGTCAGCAATAACCAAGCTGCCTTTGTGAAAGGAAGAAGCATTGAGGCTAACATCCTCCTGGCTCAAAAACTTCTACAAGATTTGGAGAAACCTTGCAGAGGGGGAAATGCCATTTTTAAGCTTGATCTAATGAAGGCTTATGACATGGTCAACTGGGATTTCATCGTTGAATGCTTGGAGGCTAGGGGTTTTTCTAGGGAGTGGTGCAAGATTATTAAAAGATGGTTTGAGGATAACATAAACTCAATTTTTATAAATGGTAAAGCCCATGGTTTCTTTAAGGCTACCAGAGGGGTGAAACAAGGGGACCCATTATCCCCCACCATTTCTATCCTAGTGTTGGACTACTTCTCTGGACTGATGGACTGCAAGGAGAATAGGAAAAGCTTCAAATCTTATCACAATAGAGCTAAGATGGACATCAGCCATCTAATTTATGCTTATGACATCCTGATGTTTACTAGGGCTTCTAAGTCTACTACCAAGTTCATTATGGAGTGCCTTCAACATTTCCAACAGGTGTCTGACCTAAGGGTAAACAAGGACAAATGTGAGGTTCTGATAAGCAAGAGAGCCTCTCTACCAACCAAGAAATCGATGCATTCTTACACTGGTTTCTCTAGCTTGAGCATCCCCTTCAAATATTTGGGGATTCATCTAACTAGACGAAGAACAAAATTGATTCAATTTGATGAGGTTATTGATAAGATAACCTCTAATCTTCAGGGGTGGTCTACTCCTATTTGTCCAATGGTGGTAGGATCACCCCACTTAAAAGCATTCTTACCTCTATCCCTTTGTATGTCCTCCAAGTGGCTACAATGAAAAGAAGTACCTCTTTGATGCTGGAAAGAACATTTAACCGATTTTTGTGGGTTGGGAACAGGAAACTAGTAGCTTGGGCAAGCTGGCAAAAAGTGGCTAAACCATGGGAGGCTGGTGGTTTTGGATTTAAAGGTTTGCACCAGATGCAACAAATTAGCCTGTGTAAGCTTTGAATTAAATTCAGACAAAATGAAAGCTTATGGGCCAATTTCATGCAGGCCAAATACTGTAAATTTGTTCACCCTGGGGTGGTCACTAGGAAGGTGGGAGACTCCATAATTTGGGTCCAGATGCTTAAGAGCAGAGAAGACATTGAAAAGCTGCTTAGATGGGAGTTGGGACAAGAGGAAATTAATTTTTGGAAAGACAACTGGTGTCCTAATGATTATTTGGAAGCTTTTCAGGATGAAAAGGAGGGGGATTTATTGGTCAAGGACTGTTGGGTTGGCAATGTTTGGTCTGAGGACTTCTTGAGGAGTTTATTGAAGGAGCAGTCTGTCAGCTACATATCTACTACTATGCAATTTGACAGAAAAAACAATGATCAACTTAACTTGATGAACAAGACCAGAGCTAGAATCTCAAAAGATATCCAGAATTATTTGTACAGCTGTGACACCTGCCAGTGGAATGTTTCCTCTTTCCAAAAAC
>NW_018165000.1:187678-202084 GCF_001263595.1 Phalaenopsis equestris | reverse complement strand
TCAGGTGCAAGTTTGCTAAGGAGGTTTGGAATAGATTGACATCACAAATGTATATCAACCTGATAAAAATTAGTTGGGATAAAATTATAGATTGTATTAAATATTGGAAAGAGATTAATATCATGCCAATTCCCTTCATTGTTGCTTGGTTTATTTGGATGGCTAGAAACATGGCCAAACATGAGGAGAGGGAGGCCAGTGCTACAAGGGTGATGACTAACTGCTGGTCTTACCTAAATAAGCTGATAAATTGGAGGAAGTTCCACAAGATCCCGCAGACCATAACTTACATGGGTGCTAATAACATTAAGATCATCAAGTTTAGATGGGAGAGACCTCCTTATCCTTTCATTAAAATCAATACTGATGGAAGCTACACAAACAAGAGAGCAGGTATTGGGGGAACTTTTAGAGATCACACAAGGCATACTTTGTTGTTCTATAAGGCCCCTTATATTGCTGAAGATGCTTTAGACACTGAAGTTGCTGCTCTATACTGGGCATTAAAATTTGCTAAGGAGAATAAGTTGTAGTGGATTGTTGTTGAAGTGGGCTCCTCCCTGCTGGTGGAGTTACTAAATTTTAAGATGTCTTCCTCTTGGCATATCAATCAATGGATTCACAGAACTAAAAAGCTCAGCACTGAAAGTAAGATTTATTTCTCATTTTTGTATAGGGAAGCTAATAGACCTGCAAATTTCTTAGCTATGGAGGGTGCTAATGCTGAACATCCTGAGGTATCCACAATCCTCTCCTCCTCCCTACACTTACTAACTTAGGGGGACAAGCTTCAAATTCCTTACCTAAGAGTGCAGAAATGATTGTTGGGACAGTGTTTGAGGCCATGATTAGTCCTGCTCTGATACTGAGGTTGTGTTGGAGAGGTGTGTGATTCTCTTTTTTTCTATATATATATATATATATATATATATATATATATTGAGGAAAGGAGCAGTCTCTTAGCTCCCTACATGTTCAAGAATAGGGGTAAAAGATCCCCCAAAAAGACATTACAAATTTCAGAAAAGGATAGATCTAAGGGAAAGCTTTTCTTAGAAGAAATACATAAGGGGAGGACTTTCAAGGAAGGGAAGAAGGAGAGAGACCAAAAAATACAAAATATATCTCCCTTTGGAAGGGGAAACTCTAGGAGGTGAAGAATCAACAATTCTGAAGTGAGGAACCTCAAGTGTATCACCATGTAGCAAGAAAGCCGGAGGAGGAGGTGGTTTAACAGCAACAACAATAGATTGAGAATGGAGCCCTTGTCTAGCTAGCCAATTAGCAAGTTGGTTACCCTCTCTATAGTTGAAAGTAAATTGTATATTGAGAGTTGAGTTGAAGCTTTTGATCTTCTGTACTCACTGTGTATGGCCAGGAAGATTGATCCACAAAATTTTTAAGTCTTAGCTGCACAAGAGAATCAACCTCCATCCATATGTTTTGTCATTCAGATTTGTAAGCAAACTTCAATGCCCAATAAAATGCAATAAGTTCAGCCTCTAAAGAATCAAAAGCCATGACAGGAGCATAAAAATAGAGAATACAATTACTGGAGTGGTCCCTAAAAACACAGCCCACCAGAGTACCCATTACATTGAAACTACCATCTGTATTAATTTTGATAATGGAGGGTTAGGGGGGTTTCCAGTAAACTTTGCAAATCAAGGGGGTCCTCCCCTCCTCTTGAAGTTGAAAACATTAGATGTTGGGGAAATTTTTGAACTGTATCATTTTGGATAAGTAAGCAATACAATTCCTAACCACCCTGGAACTCTGTGTGGAATTAGCTTCATATTTGTCAATATTCCTAGCCATCCATAGGAACCAAGCCACTAAAAAAAGAGTAGAAGCAAGATTATGTCTCTTCCAGTTGTGCCAACAGGTAAGTAACAAATAATAGGGGAGATCAGAGGCATACAGATTCAGTTTACTGATAAGTTAAGACCAGATCCTTTGAGTATAGTTGCACTTGAAAAAAATATGATCAAGTTCCTCTTCCTTTACCAAACATAGATAACATCTAGAGGGACCCCTCATGCCTTTAATCTTGAAGATGTCATCAGTGGGAAAAAGGTTGTGGAAGAATCTCCAACAGAAAAATGACATGGAGGGGGATAAGAATTTGTTCCAAATAACTTCCCCCCAAGGCACTTTGTCCCAGCTATAGAGCTTGGCATAAATAGCTTAAGAGAGGGTTTGGTTGGTGTAAGTTTGCCAGATAATTTTATTAGGTTTGGATCTGTTGAAATGTATTTTGGAGAGTAGGGAAGCATAAGGTTCTTTGTGTAAAGTTCGAAGCAAGGATGAGGGCCACTGATCACCATCCTAGCATTCAGCCACAGTAAGACTTGGATTAAAATTGATAGGGGGGCCCAACCACTCTTTAGGACACCAATGGTCTAGCCAGAAATTTACTTTGCCATCACCCAGGTCCTAAAAGAACACCTCCTCAACAATTTGTCTCACTTTAAGCATATTAGACCAATATCAAGAATCCCCAATTATCCTGTCTACAGTTGATGGGTGATTCAATTTACAGTATTTACCCATCATGAATTTAGCCCACAAAGAGGTCTGAGCTCAGAAGTTGATCCACAGTTTGCAGAGGTTGATCTGACATAGTTGTGGAAGCCCTTTGAACCCAATTCCCCCTGCCAGAGTGGATTTAGTAACCTTTTGCCAAGAAGCCCAGTGTAGTTTTTGCCTTTGGCCAGACCACAAAAATCTATTAAAAGCCCTTTGAAGTTGAATTTGTGTGCTCTTCTTCATATAAGTTGTTTGGAGGATGTACTTGGGGAAGGCTGTAAGAATGCTTTTTAGAAGGGTAATTCATCCACCATTAGAGACAAAGGAGTGAGACCAGCCAGCAAGATAGGAGTTTATTTTGAGTAGAAATTCATCAAACTGAGTTTGCTTAACCCTACCTCTAATAAGTAGCACACCACGGTATTTAATAGGAGTATGAGCAATAGAAAATCCAGTGTGATTAGCAATCCATTACTTGTAGTTAGTGGGAGGCTTCTTATTGAAGAACAACTGGCATTTAGCAGGGCTAAATGCATTCCAGATTGGTATTGAAAACTTTGTAGACAATTGTAGAGTTTTCTAACAGCACTTTTATGGGCACTAGAGAAAACCATAATTTCATCAGCATAGAGAAGATGAGAGATGACCTGGTTTGATTTATGGTGGAATTTGGAGTAATTCTGATTAAGGAGGGACTTGTTAAGCATTCTAGATAAGTAGATTAGTGCAAGAATAAAAATAGTAGGTGAGAGAGAGTCTCCTTGCTTCAACCCTCTAGAGGCAGTAAAGGAGCCCCAAGCCTGCCCATTAATGAAGATGGAATGTTTATTATTCAGCAGCCATCTGTGAATGAGAGAACAAAATTCAGATTGGAACTCCCTAGTAACTAGAACACTCAGAATAAATCCCTAATCAATAGTATCATAGGCTTTTCTTATATCCAGTTTATAAATAAGGTTGCCACCCCAGCAGGTTCAACTAAAGGGGCACAGAGGTCACAAGAGGCCGGGTGGAAGGGCCAAGTTCTTGGACAGAAGGGCCAACAGATTTCTCCTTTAGGGGGGAGTTATTTTTGGGGGAGGGTGCAGCCTATAGCACCTATCCATGGTATGACCAAACATTTTGCAATGCTGACAGTAGTATGGTCTTTGCTCCAAATAATCCTCTTGCCAAAAACCTTCTTGTTCAAACCCAACCCAGATTTTGTTAATTTTAGGAAGGGTAATATCCCTTTTAATTAGGATTCTAGCCAGAGCAGTTCTAGTTTTTTTGTAAGTAGGAGCATCTACTTTCAGAGGTCTACTAAGAGCACTTCCAATATTAAAAAGAGCATTTAAATGAAAATAAGGTAGAGGGAGTCCTGAAAACTTAAACCAAAGAGGAACCACAGGAGGCTCCTTAACTAGTTGTCCATTTCATAACTTTCATGATGGTTCCAGCAATCACAATGGATTGTTTAGCAAATAATCTTGCATAGTCCTCCTCAGTTGATAATTGTATCAACAAGTGTCTACCATCCAACAAGCCTATTTTCCAAGTTCCAATAAATTTTATTGATGCAAAGAAGTTTTTAACCAAACGATTTTTGGGTGCCCCAACTAAAATTTTCCCACCAAAGTGAACTTAACTTTCTCATTAAGTAAAGAGATCTCTTACTGGATAAAGTAGATGGCAGGCTCACCTTCTCTGGTGCCTAAAGGTTGAATGCAAGGACTATGACCCAGTCTCATGGAAAGCCTGAGGAAAAACTAGTAGCTTAGAATCATGGAGAATATCATTTGAACGGCCAACCACACCAGCATATGTGACCTTGATCCATTGTGCATTTGTCTCCACATCAATGGGTGAAGCCATAAGAAAAGGAATAGAAGAGCCAAGATAACTCAGGAGCTCAAACCTTCAATGGAACAGTAAAGTATGCTACTTTCCACACCCGGGTTTGAAATCTAAACAACTGTAAAAGAGACTTGAAGGGAGGCAACCCCCACAAAGAAGCACAATTACAAGACTCACCACAAATTAGCTTCCAAAGATCATCTTCCCTGTGAAAACCCTAGCAGAGCTCCACCCACAGTCGCCATCTATATATATATATATATATATATATACCAAAATGACATTTTTGGATAACTTCATCAATTTATTTAGATATATATAATTTCATCTATTTAGATATATAAACATATCTAAATAGACCAGACCAATAAAATCCAAATTGTAAGATTTTATGAACAATTCTATCAATTCCAAAATGACTCCCAAATTTTAAATCATGACATTTTTGGATAATTTCATCAATTTATTTATAAGGCTCACATCTACGCATAACTAAATCTTTGCATTGTTTGTACAAATATAAGTCATCCTAAAAGTAATATTTTACATCATGAATAAATTTTTTCTCTTATTGCTTTTTCAATCTATATGGTAAAATACCACTAACAATCTCATTCACAAAATTAGAATACCACAGTATTTCCCACTCTTTGATAGTATAAAGTTGTTCATTAGGAAAAGTTTCATTAATTTCTCTTTCAAGATCAAATGTTTTTATCCCGTTCCAGCCTAGATAAATGATAAACTATTTGATTATTAAATCCTTTCCTATCTACTACCACAAATTTGAATTCTTATATCAGAAGTAACCATCTAATTAATCTTAGTTTCGCATCCCTTTTTTGCAACAAGTATTTTATAGAAGAGTGTTTTGTATGCACAACACATTTAACTTCAATTACATATGACTTATACTTATCAAAAGCAGAAGCAATGACTAATAACTATCTTTCAGTAGTGGTATAATTAATTTGAGTATCATTGAGAGTTTTACTAGCATAATATATAACTTACAAATTTTGTCATATCTCTGCCCTAAAACAACTCCAATTGCATAATCAATTACATCACACATTAGCTCAAATGGTATCTCTCAATCAGGTGAAACAATTAATTTTTCATTAAATGTTTCAAAAGCATCATGACACTCTTCATTAAAATCAAATTTTCTATATTTTTCCAAAAGTTTGCATAAAGGCATTGTAATTTTTAAAAAAATCTTTAATATACTGCATGTAAGAATCAGCATGTCCTAAAAATCTCCTAACTCCTCTTAGAGTAGTAAGGTGAGGTAGGTTAGCTATAGCTGGAATTTTTGTTAGATCTACTTCCATGCCTTTTTTTGAAATTTTAGGCCCAATTACAATTCCTCCTACAACCATAGATTGACATTTTTCCCAGTTTAAAACTAAATTTGTCTTTTCACATCATTCTAGAAGTTTCTCTAAATGATTTAGACATATTTTAAATGAAGTTCCAAACAAAAAAAATCATCTGTAAAGACTTTTATCCCATTTTCAATTAGATCACTGAAAACTGACATCATACATCTTTGAAATGTCACAAGTGCATTAAATAAACCAAAGGGCTTTTGTCGAAAAGAAAAAGTATCATAAGGACTAGTAAACATTATCCTGTCTTGATCATCTGAAGCAATTGGTATTTGATGATAGCCAGTATATCAATCTAAAAAGAAAAAATATATGTGCCTACCTAGCCTATCCAACATCTGATCCAAAAAGGGTAAAGGAAAGTGATCTTTCCTGGTGGCCGAATTTAATTTTCTATAATCAATGCAGATTTGTCATCTAATGACTTATCTTGTTGTATTAATTCATTTTTCTCATTTGTCACAATAATCACACGTCCTTTCTTAGAAACACAGTGAATTGAACTCACCTAAGCACCACCTAAAATAAAATATATTATTCCTGCATCTAACCATTTTAAAATCTCTTTCTTAACAACTTCTTTAATCATTGGGTTTAATCTCCTTTGAGGATCAACTTTTGGTTCCTTTTGTTAATGATGTTCCTCCAATAAAATTCTTTGCATGCAGATCAAAGGTCAGATTCCTTTAATATCAGCTAACGTCCATCCAAAAGCTTTTCTTAATGATAGGTAATGTGGATAAATCTAAAAAAAACATTTTTTAATGTGTATGAAGTGTTTTCATTTCTAGTTCAGGAGGTTTTACAATCGAAGAAATCAAATTTTTATTAACATCTGTAAGATCTAACATTTCAAATTGTTCTTAAAAATAATCCAGTTCTTCATTACTCACTTCCAAGATTCATCTTGAACTATATCCTCATTCTCATACTCTAAATATTCTTCTTCAATTTTCTTTTCAAAAGTATATGTGAAATATTTATTAATTTTCATTCTGAAGCATTCATCATCTTTTCCTTTTGCTAGATATCTCATTTACTTTGAAATATTAAATGTAACTTCTTGATCGCTAACTCTCATCGTCAATTGTCCTTTTTGTACATCTATCAAAACTCTTCCAGTGGCAAGGAATGATCTTCCTAATATGATAGAAATTTCTCTATACTCATTCATATCTAACACAATAAAATACATAGGAAAGATAAATTTATCAACCTTTACCAAAACATCTTCTATAACTCCTTTGGGATAGGTAATTGAACGATCAATTAACTGAAGAGTTATAGTAGTAGGTGAAATTTCTCCTAAACCCAACCTTTTATAAATTGATAGAGTCATAACATTAATACTAGCTCACAAATAACAAAAAGCTTTTCAAAAAAATACTTTGATAATAGCACAAGGAATAGTAAAACTACTAGGATCTTTAAGTTTTTTTCTGGAAGCACTTCATGATTTATTACGCTGCACTCTTCACTAAGTGAAACTGTCTCATTATCTGCGAACTTTTTTTTTATTAAGTATATCCTTCATAAACCTTACATAGCTTGACCTTTTTTTCAGGGCTTCAATAAATAGAATATTTTTTTGTCAATTTCCTCAATATTTCCAAAAATTTTGTAAATTTGTTATCTTTCTTATATTGCTTCAATCTTTGAAGAAATTGAGGTAGGGGTCTTTCTAGAGTAATTTTCATTGATTCGATAAGATATTCTGACTCAAAATAAAAATTTTAACTTGACATTTCATTTTCCACCCCTTCTTTCTCATCTTCAACTTTAATTTCTTTTTGAACTTTTGTTTCCAATTCTTTTCCACTTCTTAGTTGAATAGCCCTAATTTGCTCTTTGTTCTGATCTTGCTGATTAACTTCAACCTTACTAGGAAAAGTTCCTATAGGTCTATTGTTATTTGCAGTAGGAATACATCCCAATTGATTTTTCATGTTTCTAATCCTAACTCTTTAACTTTGTATTTCTGCTCCTTGACTCTATAATTGTGCTCCCATTTGTAATATTAATTTTTCCATTGATAGTTTCTTCTCCTTACTCTACAAATTGTTATTGAAACCTGGAGGGTAATAAGGTTTATAATTAGAATTCTCCTAATAGTTGGAGTTTCCCAATGGGTTCGCAACATTGTTCCCATATTGTGGATTTATCAAATTAGAGTTATTTTTTCTCCAACAGAAATTTGGGTATTTTTTTCCAACCAGGATTACAATAATTGGAATAAAGATTATTAGATCAATTTTTTATGGCATTTTAAGTCTCATACAGAGATTTGTAATCTATCATTTGTCCCAATGAATATTCCTCAAGCATAGGAGGTTTTTGAGAATAATTCATTCAATATCAATATATTTTCTTTGTATTGCAGCAATTTGAGCAGCCAACATAGATATTGCATGAGAATCATGAATATCAGCTACACTTTTTTGAGTTACCCTATCAGAGGGCCATTGAAAATTATTAGAAGTCATCTCTTCAATTAAAGAATATTCTTCATCAAATGGTTTTGACATTAAAGATCCACCGCAGTTGCGTCAATAATAGATCTTAGAGATCCAACCAATTAATTATAAAAATTTTTAATTATTA
Organism: Phalaenopsis equestris; assembly: GCF_001263595.1. Classification (NCBI taxonomy): domain Eukaryota; kingdom Viridiplantae; phylum Streptophyta; class Magnoliopsida; order Asparagales; family Orchidaceae; genus Phalaenopsis; species Phalaenopsis equestris. The sequence continues at coordinate 193,727 of NW_018165000.1, read as the reverse complement.
ACTAATCTGGTAATTCTTGGTAGGGACACATCATAAGGAATTCTTTAAATCTTTCCCAAACTTCATAAATTGATTCTCCTTCAAATTGACAAAAAGATGTAATATCATTTCTAAGCTTAACAGTTTTCGATGGTGGGAAATATTTTGATAAAAATTTTTGTGATAAGTCTCCTCAAGTTCTGATAGATCCAGGTGCTAATGATTTTAGTTACCTCTTAGCTTTATCCCTTAACAAAAAAGGAAAAAAGTCTAAGTCTGATAGCATCATTCAACACTCCATCGTATTTAAATGTAGCACACAATTCTAGAAACCTAGAAAGATGTAAATTAGGATTTTCAGTCTTTCAGTCGGTGATCCCCTAAATTGTTGTACCATTTGGATAATAGCAAGTTTAAGCTCAAATGAATTGGCAGCTACATCATGATTTTGTATACTCAATTGAATTTCATCTGCTATAAGATTAGCATAATCTCTTAAAGTTCTCTGATGATGTTCAGTTTTAAATCCATAATCGTTTAAGCTTTTAGCGATTTTGTTCAAATTATCTAATTCTTTCTGTTGTTTTCAAATTTTCATAATAGTTTTCTCAAACTCTGAATCGTAATGTATTAAACCCACTGATCCTAAACTACAAATACACAAACACAATGAGCAATTAAAATAACCAAAACCACTAAAATATAAATATATTTAATTAAACTACTGTAAGTTATTCAATTTAAATAAAATGTTCTAAATTATAAAAAAATTTACCGTTACTCACCAGCAACGATGTCAAAAAGTTGATGCTGCGATTTTATGGTGCATTATAAATATCTTTCAATGCAACAGTACACACACTGCATCATGAGTAGTAAATTTGCAAGTAATTCCCAATAAAAATAAATTCAATATAAATAATTTTATGTTTTAAAATCTTTAAGCTGTCAAACCATCATAATAACGCAAGTATACCTATCGCTCAAGTAATAAATGGTACTAGTGGAGTCCTAAGTATCGTTCCCACAAGGTGTTGGAAATTCTTATGGTCATAACATCAAACGCAATATTGAAACTTTAAAACTTAAGTAAAAAAAATAAATTTAAAGTAAATTTAATGTGTGCTAAATGAAATGTAGTTAAAAGAACTAAGTTAACTTAACTATTTGCTTAACTTCAAAAATAAACTTATAGAGACTAAATAAAGTTTTGTAGTGACGAGTTCAAATATAAGAAAGCATCCTTCCCCTTTAAAATGAGTTTATGGATTATGAAGTAATTAAAATCATTTAAAATACATATAAAATTGTAATGTGCTAAATAGGATCAATTCTATTCTTTACCCTCTGAGAGTACATAAAGAACATTGACTAATCCAGAGTTTAGTCCCTAAATATGTGGTTAGCTTGAGAGGATACTGGTTGTCACTCTAGAACACTCACTTTTCCCTCTCTTGAGGGCTAACAATCTCACATTAGTTTCCAAGCAATTGGACCAAATTAAGGATTACAATCTTTCACATTAAAATCTCCAATTTTAAGCCTATCAAAGTATATTTCCATATTTATTTTCATGCAACCCCATGGAATACATTCTTAACCATGAAATTGAAAGTGACTCTTAACTTGTTGTGGCAATCATTGTCCTTTTGGATCTTATGTTTCTCAACAATTTTAACATTTGAATTGGTCAGATAAAAAAGTAAATAAAGATCATTGATTTGAAACACCACAATTTATTGACAATTAAAACCATATATAACAAAATAAATTCTTCACAAAACCATATCTCATTGTAGGGAGAAAGATAAAGAATACTACTCATAATTCATGAGAAATATACAACAAAACATATATTTTATACATAAAAATGAGTTTAAAAAACAAATAAAGAAAGAATACAACTTATTTAATTGTCCTTCTCATGCAAATCCTGTGAAGTTCCCTTTAAGTAGATTCTCTCTTGACAATCATACTCAATTCTCTCTTAGAAATGTAAGGAAGAAGAAATCTCTCACCTTCCATCTCCTCTTACAACTCTAGGAGAAAATCCTCTCTTCTACTAAGACTTCTCTCTCACCCCAACCTCTCTCTTCAAACCTCTCAACCCCTCTTCTTCTCCAGACTCCTCTTTTTTTTTTTATTAGGGACAACCTTCATTTCAAGAGAATTAAAAATTCCCTTAAATATTTTTTTACAAAAGGCACACCTCTTCTAACCAAGAGACAAGTCCCTTCATTCATGAGCCTTTCCAAAGTGTCGAGATATACTGATTCATTCCCTAGGGTGTTTGAATTGATTGGATCCTTCAAAAAATGCTCAAAAGTAGTCACTAAATTCCTTACTCTGTATTATTTCATCTTTGGCGCCACTGCACCAACCAACTGAAGTCCTCTAGCACTTCTGGCACCACTTCTCTGTAAAATGATGCCTCTCGCACCAGTTTCTAGAGCCTCTGGTGCTAGATCTCTAACAAATGGCTCTTCTGGCGCTAGTTTTGTCACCAATATGCTGAAATGCTCTATTTTAACTCCAAATTTCTTCATTTTTTGCTCCAATTGTCTAAAATCAATATACCTGCACAAAACATGAAAATACCCTTCTTTAAAGTGCAATTTCACAAAATTTAATCATAAAATGAATACATAATCATTTTGGTGTTTCACTTACAAGGATGCTAATGGGCATGCTAATGTTTCTTAAGCTTGTGGTTTTTATTTCCTCTATTATTTAAAATGATTTTAAAGTTACCTTTTGTTAGGTTTCCCTAATTTGTAATATTGCATTGATCTAATATATATATAACTCTAAGAGAATTATCCAAAGATTCCCTGGTATCTCACATTATGCTAACAAAAATAATAAAGTTTGGTTCTTTTGCAGGAAAGAAATTCAGTGGAACATTATTATGGACCATCATCAGTTCATACATCTCTGACTGCTTGTACAAGGACATTTGGAGTATGCCACTTTTGTTTATGTTGGCAGTCTGAAAGCTGACAGACAGGAATTATGGGAAGGCTTACATCTCATCAGTCAAAACATGAACTCCACTTGGATAGTGGGGGGAGATTTTAATTGCATCTCTAATGCAGCTGAGAAGTCTAGAGGGAGACCTCCCAACTTGTCTAAACTTACTTATTTCAATGATCAAATACAGCAGGCTGGTTTGTTTAACTTGGGGTACCAGGGTCCAAAGTTCACTTGGAAGAGGGGTCTTCTATGGAAAAGACTAGATAGAATGTTAGTTAATGACCTCTGCAGAAACACTATCTTCTTACTTTTGTTACCCACCTAACCCTTACTTGTTCAGACCACAGACCTCTCCTCATTTCCATAACCTCCCCAGTTACCACCTCACCCCACCCTCCTTTCAGATACCTAAACATGTGGTCTACCCACCCCCTTTTCAATAACTGTGTTGCATCTAACTGGATGGGAATTGAACACATTGACCCTCTTATCAAGCTAAGACTTCTACATCAAAAAACCAGCAAAGCCTTGAGAAAGTGGGGTTGGGAAACTTTTGGAAATGTGTTTTCCAATGTGTTATCTGCTGAAAAAGAGTTTGAGAGACTTGAGGCTGCTGTTCAGAATAACTATGCCACTGAAACTGATTTGCTGACTGCCCAGACTAATCTGAACAAAGCCATTGATATTCAGGATCTGATACTCAAACAAAAAGCTTTTATAATTGGCTTTTCTGAAGGGGAAAGAAACACCAAGTTTTACCATGCCTACATAAGTTACAAGAGGAAATGCAATACCATACATTCCATAAATTCCAAGGATGGTAGATGGTTGAATGATAATGAACTTATAGCTAAAGATGTTGTTAACTTCTACGGCTCCCTCCTAAACTCTTCTGTTGAACTTAATACTGACTATGAAGATTACTTTGCTAAAGAATCTAGTTACACTGGTCAACTTAATCTTACTGAACCCCCTTCTGTTGAGGAAATTTGGGAAGCCTTGAACAGTATTGACAGCTCTAAGGCAATTGGCCCTGATGGTTTTACAGCTGACTTCTACAAAAAAGCTTGGCACATCATCAAGGTAGAGGTTGTGGAGGCAATTGAGAGCTTCTTTAGAGGAGTCAACTTCCCCAACTACTTCAGTAACACTTCCATTGTGCTAACCCCTAGAGGGGAATTACAAAAAACCTTGGATCACTACAGGCCTATAAGCCTGACTTCTGTCATTAGCAAACTCATAAGCAAGATTATTGTGAGAAGGCTGCAACGTCACTTGGACAAAATTATATGTCCTAGCCAAACTGCCTTTATTAAAGGTAGATCTATTAATGATAATGTGTTGTTGGCACAGGAACTCACTTTGGATTTTGATAAAATCAGCAGAGGAGGTAACCTCATATACAAATTAGAAATCAAGAAGGCCTATGACACCATTGACTGGAACTTTTTCTTGGGTATACTTGCAGCTAGATGGTTTCAGCCAGAATTCAGAAATCTCATCCCAAGGTGGCTTACCAATAATAACCACTCCGTCATTATCAATGGCCAACTTCAGGGGGCTTTCACTGCTAGAGGACTAAAGTAAGGTGATCCACTCTCTCCCACTATCTTTGTTATTGCTATGGATTACTTTTCTAGAATGCTTGACAAGAACATCCTTAACCATCTGTACTCAAGATTTCACCATAGATCTATTATAGCAATTTCCCGTCTCATGTATGCTAATGACATTATGATATTCTCCAATGTTCATAAGATTGCTGTGAAGAAAGTTTATAAATGCATACAACATTTTCAGAAATAATCTAGAATGGAATTCTACCTCACTAAATGCCAACTTATATTTAACAAGAGGACTTCTTCCAATACCAAGCACTGGATCTCCAACTACACTAGCTTCTCTACTTCTAGGGACCCTGTAAGGTATCTAGGGGTTCAGCTCATTAGGGGGAGATCAAAATTGACCCAATTTGATGAGGTCCTACTGAAAATTCATAAAACTCTATCCAGCTAGTCTCACTCCTTCCTGTCTAATGAGGGAAGAATCACTCTTCTGAAAAGTATCTTGACTACCTTCCCCTCTTATATCCTTCAAACCAACTACCTCAAGAAAAGCACCCAAATCCAGTTGGAGAGGGCTTTTAACAGATTTTTATGGGCTGGTCAAAGAAAACAGTTACACTAGGCTTCATGGCAGAAGGTAGCCAAACCTATTTCAGCTGGTGGGCTGGGGGTTTAAAGGGCTCTAATTGGAGAACTTTCCACACTTTACTGTCCACTGACGACATATGTTCTGTAAGATGTGGATTCAGTTCAGAGCACAAACTTCTTTGTAGGAAAAATTCATGTATGGTAAGTATTGCAAGGGCTAACACCCCTCCCTTATTACCAAAAAGCTGGGAGACTCCAAAATTTGGACAAATATGTTGAAAATCAGAGAGCAAGCTGAAGACATGTACATTTAAGATTTGGGGAATGGTAAAGTGAACTTTTGGCGTGATAACTGGTGTCCTAAAGACTGGATTGGGGCCCCCCTCTAGACTTTAACACTCAGCTCCTAGTCTGTGACCTCTGGGATGGGGACTCCTGGGATGGGATATTCTGAAGCTCCAAACCTTCATTCAAGAGCCTCACTCATCTCTAGTCACTAGAACTGTGTTTGATAAAGACAGAAAGGATAGGATCTTATAGCAAGGCTACACTAACCAAAGACTGACCAAAGCAATTTATGCTAAGTCAAATCATTGGGAGAAGGTCAATTGGGGTGAGGCCATTTGGAACAGATTTCTATCCCCTTCCATATCTTTTTTTGCTGGAGATTCTTCAACAACCTCTTGCCAACTGATGAAATTCTTAAACTCAAAGGTTTAAGAGGACCCTCTAGATGTTATCTTTGTCTGAAAAGTGAGTAGAACATTAACCACCTGTTTTCAAATGTGAGTTTTCTCAAGAGGTGTGGAAAGAGCTCCTTTATGAGATTAAGGATAATCTCTTAGACAAGGACTGGACTAGTCAATATGCTGGTTGGCATAGCTGGAGAAGTACACTGGAGGAGTCAATCCCCTTCATTGTGGCTTGGTTCTTGTGGATGTGTA
>NW_018165000.1:158250-187505 GCF_001263595.1 Phalaenopsis equestris | reverse complement strand
TAACCATGAAAATAAACACTGATGGTAGCTTCCTTTCCTTTGCAACTTTACTAATTCTCATTGTAGGGAGTAATTTAGCAGAGATGAAGAAATGTATACTTTAATGCTCCTACTGTGGCAAATGATGCTCTTGAAGCTGAGGTTGTTACTGTCTACTGGGTCGTTACATTTGCACGAAAAGAAACTTGGTAGAAAATATGGATTGAGGTTGACTCTTTACAGCTAGTCTCTTTGCTGAATTCTGATCAGCTATCCTCATGGCACCATATGCAATGGAAGAAAAAAATTGGCACTTTTTACAAAAGTCTTACAATTCATATGTCTTTCATATATAGAGAAGGTAAACAACCTGCTAATTGGCTTTCCAGACAAGGAACCTAAGCCAACTCTATTTCTGTTGATACAAGACCTCCTACCCCCCTTGCCCTCCTACTCAATGGTGACAAGCTGAAGACCCCTCACCTCAGATTCAAACCTAGCCTACTTAAAGAGATTTAGTGCAATGTTTTTGCTTTCTCCTTTCTTTGTTTTTTACTTTTAACTCTCTTGTAAGCTTTTGAGGATTGGGCTTCCTCCCTTTGTCTGGGGACCCCTAATTTAGGAACCTTTGTAATACTTTTGATGATCAACTTGTAGGGAGTTGTATAATGCTCCTTCAATATATATATATATATATATATATATATATATGCGTGTGCGTGAAAATAGAAATTTAGATGAGATCATACAAATAAGTATACAAAAGTGTGGGAAATATCTATGATAGACAAAAAAGCTGACCTAGTGTGAAAATAAAAAATTACCCCCTACAATTAATATAAGGAATGGATAAACTATCCCCATGAAGAAGGATTTCAAGCTGAGTGGAAGGTATAGTCCCTACAGCAATTTCTTCATTATCCTTCCCCCTAGCTGCCAAACTATGTGCAGGAGTGTTACCTTCCCTTAATATATGCTGGAAAATCACCTCAACATTGCTCAACTTGCTCTGGATCTTAGTAGTCCACCTAGTAACATTCCATGGAGCAACCTCTTCCTGATTCAGAAATCTAATACAGCTGAAAGAATCTGACTCAACTATCAATTTTATGAAGTTGCAATGCTTGGCAAGATAGATAGCCCAATAAATAGCAATCATTTCAGTTTCTACTGCATCAAAAGCCCAAGTTGGAGAGGAAAAGTATAACATGCACTTCCCCAGAGAGTTCCTAAAGATTCCTCCCACACCAGCAGTCTCCTTATAAAAGCTTCCATCAATATTGGCTTTCACCCACCCTACAGGAGGTGGGTTCCAGAGAACTAAAGTATATATATACATATATATAATTATCTTTTTAAGGAAACCCGTTGGTGCTTTTATTAATCACAAGAAAGGGTTACAAGTTTGTTGGTTTGTGCATCCCACTAGTAAAAGAAAATAAATACTTGACATACTCATAGGGTTCCACCATGAAGATAAAATACACCCAAGAAAGAATCTCCAAAACATTATAAAATCCATTATACATGTTTGTCCAAGGAAAAGAGGCTAAAAAAATTTGAGTATATCCAAGTTTTCATAAATCATGAAGATAGTGATTGCCACTGATCTTGAGTATGCAAGGATAATAACCTCACTTGTAAATGTGCACATGTAAAAAATTCATACAAAGTAGTTGCTTTGTTATAATAAAGTAAATTGCCAAAACCAACGAGCAACACCACCTAACATCTCACATATAGTGTCTCCAACAGATCTCTAGTAATGAATTTTTGAATTTTACCACATGGAGTTCTCCCAACCTTTAATGGGATAGAGGAATGTTGCACCATATTGGTAGAAGAATATTTGGAGAGAGTTATGGTTGATGAAAATTTTTACCCGAACTCTTTCTAAAAATTCAAAGATATAACACTTGAAAAAAGGAGGTGGTAAATGGATTCTTCTTCAGCTTTGTAAAGTAAGCATTGTGAAGATATTCTCAAACCTTTAAATTTAAGTATATCATCACAGGGGAATATTCCATGATGTAATCTCCAAGAAAAAGAAGACAATAAGCTCAACTATTGTTATTAGCCCCCCAGTCCAATTTGCTGAAGGGGTAAATTTTGAGATATAAAGTTTTAGATAACGACCATTTAAGTTGCAATTTAAGTAGGATGGTTATCCTTTTTTTTTTGCTTCTCTAAGGAATTTAGAGATATGTGTTGCATTTGTTTCCCCAATATAATTTTAAGTTAATTTAAATTCCAATCACAATTCAAGTCAGACACTAATAAGTTCCCATATGAAATATGAGCTTCTTCATTTAATCCTAAACTTGTCCATTCATCCTTCTAAATTTTTTTTCTCTCCTAGGTCGAAGTAAATAATTTTATTGGCCTAATCTCATACTTTGAGCAACATTTTCCACATTCTAGAATCCCTTAATTTATATGAAACCAAAGCATGGTGCACATCTCAGAAATTTATGAGCACAAATTGAGCTCATAGTGAGTCTTGTTTCCTAAAGCTAAAACAAAACTTAAAGTGATTCAGTTGAGTAATGTTGTTTAATTATTTAATACCCAAATCAGCTCCCCCAATAGGTTTATGAAAGACCTTCTAAGATGTCCATTTTCTTCTTGAAGAGCCACCAGACCATAAAAATTTATTAAAAGTCCTCTCCATCCATAATATAGTGTTGGCTTTCAAAGGTGAAACTTGTAAAGCTTATAAAGGAAATGTGTTATGAATGCTTTTAATTAAAGTAATTCTAACCCCAAAGGAAAGAACATTATTCTTCCAATCTTGTATTCTATTATTGATTTTCTCCATCACATCTTCCATCCATGTCTCCTCCCCTATCCTATTTTTAAATTTACAGGTAAGAATTTAATAGTCGGCTCCACAATGGAAAACCCATAGTAATTAGCTGCCCATTGTGCAATATTCCCCTTTAGTATTTTATTATAATTTTTTTAACATTTCTGCTTGTTAAACTCCATGCCTGATATCCTTTTAAACTTCTAAGGAGTTGTATAAAATTTCTTTATTGCTACTTTTCTTGAATTGGAGAAAATAAACACATCATCAGCCTAAGTCAAATGGTTGACTAACATTTTTGCCTTATGAGAATACTACACATATGGAAACAACATTTTTAATTTGTTTGACAGTCTAGAGAAGTAATCAAAAGCCAAAATAGAAAGGTTTAAGGACAAAGGATCCCCCTATTTTATTCCTGTTCTTAGAGAGAAGATCCCTTGTGTCTCCCATTAATCAACATTCTATATTTATTGCAAGCTATCCATCTTCCAATGAAAGCACATAAGCTGTTATGAAAACCTCTGGCCATTAGAATTTCTATGGTGAACTTCTAGCTGATAGAGTATCATGCTTTCCTGATGTCTAAATTCAAATTATGATTTCATCCCATGCATTACAAATTTAACTCTTATAATAACTCTTGAGATAGTAGTATGTTTTTAGTAATACCTTTGGCCTTTATGAAGGTAGATTGAATAGGGGTGATGAGCTATTTTTAGTGAGATTTAAAATTCCTAACCAACATCTTACTGATAATTTTGGGTGTTAGGAATATAAGAGAAATAGGCCTAAAATAATCCCAAGAGTTATTCTCCTTGGATTTTTGGATGAGGACAGTAGTAGATGATTATAAATAGGAACTAAGGTTCTACCCCCTAAATATATGTGTGTGTGTGTGTGTGTGTGTGTGTGGAAGGAGCAAGTGCTCCATTTTCATTAGAATAAAGAAAAGCAACAGAACTACAAACAAAAAGTGGGACCCCTAAACAAACAGCAGGGTGAGCCCATAAAAATAAAGACCTAATAAAGAGTTTTTCTAACAAAAGGAAGGGGTAAAATATCCCCTTCCAAGAGTAACTTCAGTGGAGGAGGTGCATATTTACGATGAGGGTATATTCTGAGTGAAGCCCCACTTTAGCTAACCAATTGGCTGCCCTGTTGCCTTCCCAATGAATATGAGAGAAGCTTATTTGTAATCTCTTCCTCATTTGTTGTATCCCTATAAATAAGTATACCAGATTCCAAGGGCTACCCTTGAACCAATCACAATGTTAATTAAAGTGATGGAGTCAGATTCCACTCAGAGCTATTGCATACCACATCTTCTGGCTAAAAGAATGGCCTAGTAGACTGCCTGAGCTTATGCTTCCAAAGGTCTCTAACTCAGGCAGGAGACTGAAAAAATAGCAGACATACTCCTCTACAATCCCTGAAAACACCCCCCATGCCAGCATGGGGATATAAGAAGCTGCCATCAGTATTGACTTTAACCCAACCCTTTTGGTGAGGATGCCACCCCAGCAAAATGGGCTTAAAAGGAATGGAGGTACCATGATCACCAGGGGATAATATATCAAGAAATTTCTTATAATTACATAGTTTCTGTAAAAATGTTAGGGAGTTATGGGCCACTTTCTTCACCCCTAAATTGGCCTCCTCAAATTTCATCTGATTCCTTGACATCCACACAAACTAAGCAATATTTTATTATAATTTTTTTAACATTTCTGCTTGTTAAACTCCATGCCTGATATCCTTTTAAACTTCTAAGGAGTTGTATAAAATTTCTTTATTGCTACTTTTCTTGAATTGGAGAAAATAAACACATCATCAGCCTAAGTCAAATGGTTGACTAACATTTTTGCCTTATGAGAATACTACACATATGGAAACAACATTTTTAATTTGTTTGACAGTCTAGAGAAGTAATCAAAAGCCAAAATAGAAAGGTTTAAGGACAAAGGATCCCCCTATTTTATTCCTGTTCTTAGAGAGAAGATCCCTTGTGTCTCCCATTAATCAACATTCTATATTTATTGCAAGCTATCCATCTTCCAATGAAAGCACATAAGCTGTTATGAAAACCTCTGGCCATTAGAATTTCTATGGTGAACTTCTAGCTGATAGAGTATCATGCTTTCCTGATGTCTAAATTCAAATTATGATTTCATCCCATGCATTACAAATTTAACTCTTATAATAACTCTTGAGATAGTAGTATGTTTTTAGTAATACCTTTGGCCTTTATGAAGGTAGATTGAATAGGGGTGATGAGCTATTTTTAGTGAGATTTAAAATTCCTAACCAACATCTTACTGATAATTTTGGGTGTTAGGAATATAAGAGAAATAGGCCTAAAATAATCCCAAGAGTTATTCTCCTTGGATTTTTGGATGAGGACAGTAGTAGATGATTATAAATAGGAACTAAGGTTCTACCCCCTAGGGGCAAGTATGTGTGTGTGTGTGTGTGTGTGGAAGGAGCAAGTGCTCCATTTTCATTAGAATAAAGAAAAGCAACAGAACTACAAACAAAAGTGGGACCCCTAAATAAACAGCAGGGTGAGCCCATAAAAATAAAGACCTAATAAAGAGTTTTTCTAACAAAAGGAAGGGGTAAAATATCCCCTTCCAAGAGTAACTTCAGTGGAGGAGGTGCATATTTACGATGAGGGTATATTCTGAGTGAAGCCCCACTTTAGCTAACCAATTGGCTGCCCTGTTGCCTTCCCAATGAATATGAGAGAAGCTTATTTGTAATCTCTTCCTCATTTGTTGTATCCCTATAAATAAGTATACCAGATTCCAAGGGCTACCCTTGAACCAATCACAATGTTAATTAAAGTGATGGAGTCAGATTCCACTCAGAGCTATTGCATACCACATCTTCTGGCTAAAAGAATGGCCTAGTAGACTGCCTGAGCTTATGCTTCCAAAGGTCTCTAACTCAGGCAGGAGACTGAAAAAATAGTAGACATACTCCTCTACAATCCCTGAAAACACCCCCCATGCCAGCATGGGGATATAAGAAGCTGCCATCAGTATTGACTTTAACCCAACCCTTTTGGTGAGGATGCCACCCCAGCAAAATGGGCTTAAAAGGAATGGAGGTACCATGATCACCAGGGGATAATATATCAAGAAATTTCTTATAATTACATAGTTTCTGTAAAAATGTTAGGGAGTTATGGGCCACTTTCTTCACCCCTAAATTGGCCTCCTCAAATTTCATCTGATTCCTTGACATCCACACAAACTAAGCAACAATGCATGGCAACACAAAAACCTTGCCAATCAGCTAATCATGTCAGTACTGAAAGAAATCTCCTTAGGAAAGTTTCTGAATTGGAAGATTAACCTGAGTAAAAATAACCTCCCAAATCTGTTGCACCATGGAAGACTTAAAAAATAGGCGGTTCATTGATTCCTCCTCCAGCTTGCATAAAACACATCAAAAAGGACCCCTTAATCCATTCAATTTCATAATATCATCGGTGGGAAGGAGCTTTTGAAACATTCTCCAGCAAAAGAAAGACATAGATGGTGAAAGAAATTTACTCCACACTCTAGAACCACATTCCACAAGATGTTGAGGAAAGCAAGACTCCCCAATGAAGGCAGCCACAGTTTATGAATGACTACTTTTCACCACCACTCTATCTTTTTTAGATGGGTCTATGGAAATTTTTTGAATAATAGCAATTTGAGATAAATCATACACAATTTAAAGAACTTCAAGATTCCAACCCCCATGCACCCAAAGATCAGCCACTTGAATAGACTCATTAACAGTATTTGAGATACCATGATCCAATTTCTCATTTAGAGTCTAGTTATCCAACTAGAAGTTAAGTTTACCTTCTCTCACCTCCCAAATGAATAAATTATTTTCCATAGTCCTTACCTTCAACATCTTAGCCCACATTATTGAATCTCCCAATTTCCTTTGAACCTGAATAGGATGGTTGCATTTACAATACTTGCACAACATAAACACAGCCCAAAGAGAAGATTGAGCTCTAATTTTATCCAAAGTTTACATAAATTAATATGTAAAAGCTGAGAGAAACTTTTGAAACCCGGGCCACTAGCCTTTGTGGCCTTACAAACCTTCTTCCAGCTAGTCCAATGTGTTTGTTTTCTTTGCCTAGACCACAAGAAATGATTAAATATTCTATCCAAGATATTTTGTGTAGACTTCTTCAGCACTGTCATCTATGACAAGTAAGTAGGAAGTGTGGACAACACACTCTTCAGTAGTGTTACTTTACCCCTATTAAAAAAATAAGAGTTCACCCAACATTGTAGTTTATCCTGGATTTTCTCCACAATATGATCAAACTGAATTTTTTTAGTTCTGCACTTTAAAAGAAAGACACATAAATATTTTAAAGAATAATTACTGACAAAAAAACTAGTAGTTTCAGAAATCCAGTGTTTGATAGCAGGTTTAATTTTGTGACTAAATACAGCCACACATTTCTGGGCATTCAATATCATATCTGAGCTCCTTTGGAATTGATCTAAACATTTGAGAATAAACCTTATAACAGGTTTATTTACTTTAGAGAAAATAATAATGTCATCAGTAAATGCTAGGTGATTAATAATCAGATTGGAAATGTGGCTTTATAGAGAGTGTGGAGCCTTAATAGCTACCTCATTATACATTCTAGATAAGTAATAAAATGCTAGAATAAAAATTAAGGGAGACAGTGGGTCACCTTGATTGATACCTCTAGAAGCACTCAAGAAACCATGAGAGCATCCATTGATGAAAAAGGATTGATAGTTATTTTATAGCCATCTACTAATAAGAGAGGTGAATGAAGGTGAGAAACCTCTAGCAGTGAGAACTTCCTCAACAAAACCCCAACTAATAGTATCATAAGCCTTCTTTATGTCCAATTTGAACATAACATTGCCCTCTCTACATTGTTTATCCAGGTCCAAGACCAACTCCTGAGCCAATAAAACATTATCCACAAGGCTTCTCTCTTTGACAAATGAAGTTTGATTTTCACTGATAAGCTGATTAAGATGAGGTTGTAGTCTATTGGCAATAATCTTACTAATGACTTTGGATAGTATAGAAGTCAGTTTGATTGGTCTGAAGTGCTCCCATATATCTTTAGCTTTCTCCTTAGGAATCAAAGTTACAATAGAAGAAGTAAAATATTTAGGTAGATCAATACCCTAAAAGAAGCTTTGCACGGCCACTATGACATCCTTCATAACAATATGCCAAGCCTTCTTATAAAAATCAGCTATAAATCCATCAAGACCAACCACTTTAGAATTATCAATTGAATCTAATGCATCCCAAATTTCCTTCTCTTCAGGGATAGCAACAAGATGCAAGGTGTTAGTAAATTCCACCACCTTAACAAAAAATTTCTTGTGAGTGGAGAATCTGTCCAACTGAGGCTGAGTAAAGATCTCCTTAAAATAGTTCACAGCACTAGAGGTAATACCATCAGCATTATAAATCCAAATACCATTAGAGTCAAGAATCTTATGAATAGGATTACACCTTCTCCTATAATTAATACAAGCATGGAAGAATTAAGAATTCCTATCCTCCTCATAGAATTTTACCTTAGTTGCTTTCTGAGCATAGAATTCATCTTACATAGAGATAGCCTCCAGCAAAGCTTCATTAACCCTAAGTAGTTCTGCACTAACCTCATGATTAGATTCAAGTAGCTGCTCCCACTTCAGCACTGTATCTTCAGCTTCCTTGACCCTAGAATTAGCATCCCTAAAAACACTCCATTCCACTGTGACAGCTGTTTACCCATCTTCTTATGTAACATCCAGAGCTTAACCCATGGGTTCTGATGACCACAATCCTTCCAAGCTATAGAAACTTGTTTAAGAAAATATCTATGTAGAGTCCACATATTCAAATACCTGAAACATGACCTGCTCTTAGTAGGGGGGCAGCAATTGTAATCAGTAGAGGTCTATGATCTGAACCACTCATTGTCAGATGTTGAACAGAAGTGTGAAGGAACTCTTTCAGCCAGGCATCATTGACTATAATTCTATCTAGTCTCTCTCATAACTTTCCTATTCTCCAAGTATATTTGGGTCCAAGAAACCCCAAATCAAATATTCTTACTAGCTGAATGTTACCATTGAAATAACTGATTATATTCAAATTAGGAAATCTACCCCTTTCTTTTCATTAACAGAAGCCACACAATTAAAATGTCCCTACAAGAAAAAAAGAGCTCTGATTACTACAGATATCCAGTAACTGACTCCACAAATCTTTTCTAGCCACTGCTGAGCATCCAACATAAATAAAAGTGGCCACACTACTACATTCCCCCAAAGTAAATCTCAAATGAAGAAACTGCTCATTGTCCCTGATGGCCACACTACTACACTCCCCCAAAGTAAATCTCAAATGAAGAAACTTCTCATTGTCCCTGATAACAGTCATATAATTTCATTTCTACAGAATAACCAAATTTAATTATTTAGATTAGTGAAAAACTGAAAGCCAAAATTTTTCTTAGTAATTCTCTGATGAGGTCTAGAGACCATGGGTTCCAAAATAGCAATAATCCAAAACTTGTGCATCCTATTAAGAGGAAGAATTCTATTAAGGGATCTAGGATGAGCCAATCCCCTAACATTCCAACACAAAAATTTCATCATCCAAAGGAAGTGGATTTCCCCCTCCTTCTAGTTTTGACTCAAATAGGATTTTTGAGAATAGCCCTCCCCCACATTGGGAGGATTGAAAACCAAATTTTTTAATTCTTGTGCAGTTTTCTTTTTCTTTTTAGATTTTTGGACTTGCCAGTTTTCCTCTAAGGCCACATTCATCTGGTTTATCAAGTTATCATCCAAAGAATTTCCCATAGAGCTATATATATATTCAGCAAAATATTAAGATGTCATTAATGTGAGGAAGAAGTTGTACATCTAATATATGGAAGAGAAGAAAGGTCTCCCCTTATAAAAAAAGTAAGCTCTAAAGGAGGGAATACATCAATCTTTTGAACCAAGGATACAACACCCTGAGAAGCTAGCCAGTTAGCACACTTGTTGCCCTCCCTAAGGACGTGGCTCCAATAAATTTGTATATTGTGAGTAGATATCATATTGTTGACCTGCTTGAGAAGATAGACTAAGAACCAGGGGGAGAGAGGTTCTCTTTAAAAGCTTGAACCAACCATGAAGAGTCCAGCTCTAAGTGTAGATGATTCCAACCTATGACAACAACAATTTTAATGGACCAGGCAACAACTAGAGTTTCAGCATTAAAAGCATTAATGGCCAACATATGCGACTAAAAATATAAGAGGCATCTCCCAATATAGTTACTGAATATCCCCCCAATGCCAGCAATGTTCTTCTTGGAACTGCTATCAGTGTTGATCTTAATCCAAGGATGCATAAGTTTCCTCCAATGCACTGAAGTAATGTTTAAAGGAGAATAAAGTGAGCTCTGTGGATCCTTTTTGCATGAACACTCATAGTTTCTAACCTTGTATCCCATGAAATTAATGATCTTAAAAATATATGAGTGACAGTTGAAGCTGATTTTAGCAGAATTAGTCCATCATATTTGTTGTCATTCCTTACCATCCAAATGAACCAAGTAATGATGAAAGGAATGAGTTCAACTTGATTGTCTTTCCAAAGTCTCCAATGTCAATAAAGTTGTCACAATGATTAAGATGAGCTGGGAGATTGAATTTGGAAATAACTTAAAGCCAAAGATACCTGGCAGTAGGAAAGGAGAAAAAAGAGATGAGAAAATGATTCCTCCTTATGGCAGCAAAGATAACATTTTGATGGGCCTTTTAACCCCTTGAGCTTGAGGATATCATCAGTAGGAATGATTTTGTGGAAGCATCTCCAAGTAAAGAAGGACATAGAAGGGCTAAGAAATTTCACCCACATAGCTTTACCGCAATCCTGTGAAGGTCATTTAAATAATGTGTAGTAAGCAAATTTAGTAAGAGAGAGATATGATGAGGATTCTTGGTCACTATTCTATCTGAAATTTGGGGACTTACACGTATTTGGGTGATTTGATGCAATTTTTCAGGTTTCACCATAGAAGCCAACAGGTCTTTGTTCCATTGCTGACCTGCCCAGCAATTCTAAATTCGAAGGCTGAAGGATTGGTTTAGATTTGTAGAAGGATCAAATTTGCCATCAAGTAACCAATTATCTAGCTAGAAATCAAATTTGACTTCCCCAACTTCCCAAATGAATAAATCTTCAACATCAGTTCTAAATTTAAGGAGTTCAGTCCATATTCGAGAGTCCCCAGGTTTCTTGAGTGTGGTTACTGGATGTGAATGTTTACAATACTTCATCTTCATGAATTTGGCCCACAAAGAATTTTGATCTCTGAACTTGGACTATAACTTGTAGTAGAAGATGTGATCTAATTGTTGGAATGATTTAATGCCCAGTCCTCCAACAGAAATAAGGAGGCATAATTTATCCCATCTTAACCAATGAGCTTGTTTGTGCTTCCCCTCACACAGAAATTTGTTAAGCATCACCTCCAAAGTCTTTCGAAGTAAATCTTTCCATTTTCAACATTTGCATGATATACATGAAAAAAGAAGACAAAATGCTTTTAAATAAAGTAAGTCTTCCACCCTGTGAAAGATAAGCATTGGTCCTGCAGGAGATCTGTTTGGAGAGTTTTGAAACAACTTCATCAATTAAGTTTGCCTTCTCCTCCCCTTGATTAATTGAACCCCAAGATACAGAAGAGGGCATGCAACAGATTTAAATCCAGTATAATATTTGATCCAATTCCTGGTAGCTGCTATGATGTTTTTACTAAAAATTAGTTGACATTTATTGTGATTCAGTGAGAGACCAGAGAGCTGTTGAAAAAGATTTAACAGTTTAGACACCTTCTTTACTGCAGGCTTGGAAGCATTAGAAAACAAAATGATATCATTTACATAGCATAAAAGGCAGATGGAGAAGTTAGCTTTGTTGGCAAATCTAAGGTACTCCTATTCAGAAAAGTGGTGATTGAGAAGCCTGGAGAGATAGTCCATGACCAATATGAAAATATAAGGGGAGAGGGGGTGGTCTCCCTATTTGATGCCTCTTGAAGCTTGGATTAGCCCATGAGTATTGTCATTCACCAGGATAGTGTAGTAGTCATTATGAAGCCATCTTTGGGTCACATGATAGAAAGAATCATTAAATCCTCTAGCTTTAAGAACTTCCAAAATAAAATTCCTGTTAATAGTGTCATAGGCCTTTCAAACATCAAGCTTGTACATGAGACTCTGCAGGCCCTTTCAATATCCAAAAGAAGCTCTTGAATGAGTAAGACATTATCATTTATTTCTCTCCCTGCAACCAAAGCAGATTGGTTAGGAGCAATCAACAAGACAGACGGGGTTTTAATTTAAAAACCAACAGCTTGCTAATGAGTTTTGACAACACAGTTGTAAGAGAAATAGGCCTGAAATGATACCAGCTAGATTTCTGATCACCCTTAGGAATTAAAGTAATGGTGGATATAGCAAAATACTTAGGTATACCAGCCCTCTGAAGAAAGTTTGGACAGCCTCCACAACCTCCCCTTTCACAATATGCAAAGCATTCTTATAAAAAGTGGAAGTAAAACATTCAGCTATATATATATATAAACAAAAGGAAACTTATATTAATGAAATAGAAGGGGTTAAAACTCTGAGGAAGGGAGCCTGTAGTAGGTCTCCTAATTCCCCCAAATTATTGCTCCAAATTTATTCAAAATCACTCCAAATCTTTTATAAACTCCTTGTGACAATCATCTAAATCATTTTGATCAATCAATTGAGTACAAAGTCATGACTAGCCCAACCTAAACCGAACTTCATGCCCAAAATGCCCAAAATTGTACTCATGCACCAAAGTTGACCAAGCTAAGCCAAATTTATCAGACCAAAGCCACTATAGCCACCATTTGGACTCTAGTGACCAGCCTAGACCCACCTAGCCCACCCTACATGAGCTTGGACCAATGCTCCTTTGATTTAGAGGATTTCACCCGATTTTTTGCATAAACTTAAATATCCTTGCCATCATGCCATGCCATTAGGAGTTAACCATCATTAGCCACCCCTTGGCCTCCTTGAGCCCAGAAGTGACCTGACTCTGGCCAGCCACCACTTCAGCTGCCGGAAACAGCCAACCTCAAGAGAGGCCCAAATGGACAAAAATCAAAATTGAACTTCCCTGAGTTAGCTTAATCATATTTCCCATTAGAGCTTCTCTTCCCTCCACCTCAGCAAGCTTTTGCACCCACTGCCAAGCCTTGAGCTCCACCAGGCACCATGGCTATAAATGAAGCCCTCCACCATCAAAAGAGAGAGAGCTAGAAACCTTGGGGAAACTCTGCCAAAATCTTACCAAAGCTTCTCCAAACCTTCCTATGTTCAATCTCCCATCTCTAAGCCACTCACAGCCACTCCACATGGCCAATTTCATCACTGAAATTTTCCCTAAAAATAGGACAAATCTCTCGATAGCTCCATAGTGAATCAAACTCCAATTAACTATGCACACACCATTCCTACAGTGAGAGAAGTTGATTCCCACAAAAGCCCCATCACAGAGAGCCTCTAACCTAGCTCTAAACCAACACCTAAAATCTGCCTTGGCCGAAATCATACCTAGACAATTCACCATAGCCCAAGAGCTTATTTGGAGGTTTGTTGGACTCATTTAAAGCTTCTACAACCCTTATTTGGAGGTTTGCTGGACTCATTTAAAGCTTCTACAACCATCTGATTAAAGCCTCACCTCTCAGACAAAGATATTGAGCTCTCTCCTCAAATTGAGCTTAATTTGAGTCTCCATATGTATATATTGTATTTCATGTTTGATCAACCGTATATATAGGTTCATCTTGAGTAGATGAAGGTGTAGGAAAAAAACTCCATGTGATTTGGTTGAGTATCAAGAGAGATCTTAAAGTTTGAATTTTAACGGCTCTCATGTTAGCGAGACTTGGGGATGATGAACGAATGGCATTCGTTTCTGCATTTATTCAATGAACGGTTGTGATGGAGCCAGACGAGGAGATAGTACGCGAACCACAGGACACTTGGTGCTGAGGTGGCTTTTCAGAGCCGACATAGGTTGAGCTGTATAAGTAGACAAATCAGGATTTTCTTGATTTATTTAAATACAAGGTCTTTGAAAATTCGTATCTTTTCATAGAAAATTCATAAAAGTAAACTAAAATTACCCTCTTACTCAGTGAATAGAGGAAAATAATGTGGACTCAAAATAAAGATTATTTGTTGACTATTTAGATAATAATGTTAATTAAATAACCTCTGTTGTATTTTAATTCATTATAATTAAATGTGGCTCACCATGGCTTGAGATTTTTAGGGCTTATTTCTCATGATAGAGGGGATGCTCTCTGATTTTCCAAGGTTCGAGAGCGTCTCTATATTCTGAACTCTAATTTTCAAAGTTTAGGTGGCTATTTTGGTTTAAATTGATTATATAATTTAAAATGTCACTTGGAAAATTATAAGACAAATTTTAGTAGATTTCTTGTGGTCAGAGAGGTCTAGGAAAAATATCATGATTATTTGAATAATTTTTTGTATTTCTATAGTTAATTAAATTTGTATATCTTGTAGTAATTTATTTAAATTAAATATTAATAAAAATATTTAATGAAACTAATTCCACATTGTGTGCAAAAATCATGTTAACTCACAGTAAAAATTTAAAAATTATTTGATTAAGTTTGAGCATTAAAGTTTATTTTATAGAGAAAGTTGTAATCTTGTACACAAATAATTATATTAAATTAAATACACTTACGAAAATTATGAAAAGTGATTTTCTGAGTTCCTTATGGTAGGGGCACTTAGAAAAAATAAAAATTATTTTTGAAAAAATACTTCATTTTTAACCACATCTTAAATTAAAAATTCCAAAAATCCATAAGTGTTTCAAAATGTTTTTGATGGTTTTTTTATCACGTCAGACTCTTTATAATATTTTCACAATTTCTCTAAGATAAATATAAATTTTTAAAGGCCTAAAATGTATTTTTCTTATCTTTCCTTAAAATAATAATAATAAATAATTAATTAATTATAATAATATAAAATTTTTTTCTCGGAGCTCTCTAGACTCAGAGAGGCTTAATAAAAATATAAAAAATAATTTCTTGTAATTAAAAAATATTTTCTATTAAATTAAATCATTAAAAATCAATAAATAATTATAAAATTTAATTAAAATTTAATTTTAGAAGTCATGGTATTTTGCCTAAGTGTTTCTCTGACTTAGGTGAACCTTTAACATTTTTTCCATAAAAAAAACTTTATTTTGATTGATTAAATAAATAATTTCTGAAAATCCTATTTCTCTAAGTTAAAAAAATTATTTAAATCAAATAAAAAATTTGAAAACCACATTTACTCTGATGTTTTAATTGCCCCATGGATAGGGTACTTTAAAATTTTCAAAGTCATTTGAATTATACTTAATGAGTTATGAATTGAAGAGCCACAAGGGCAAGATGATCATTTTAGATTTTTGTACCTTAATCAAAATTTAGGATTAACCAAAGGAAAAAATGAGTAATTTTGATCCTAACGAATATTTTTGGAAGATTGAAACAAAGTGGGTTAAAAGGTTGATCCTAATGAATATTTTTGGAAGATTGAAACACAGTGGGTTAAAAGGTAGAAACCTATTTTCCCCCTTTCCATAATAAGAAAAAATTATAATTTTCTGAATTATCAAGGTTTGGAAGTTAATCTAAATCATATGATTCTAAAGTTGAAGGGTATAAGTTAGGAGGATGAAAATTCATTTATTTTAAGCCCACAATTAGATTATATGATCTTTCAATAAGGATATGTATCACTTAAATTTAAAGTCTTATTGATTTCCAATTCTCTCATTGAGATTGCTAAGGGCTGAGTAATGATCTAAGCTTTATTTGTAAACTTATTTAATGGGATTTACAAAAGTAACAGGATTGATGGTACACACCTCTAAACACAAAATCTTTAATGACTTAAACTTATCTTAGGAGCATTCACCTACATAACACTTAAATGAAATATCAATTAATTAGCTAAGTACTCTACTCTTTTGCTAATTTGAATGACGAAGTTCACTGAATAGCAAGTTAACCTTTTTTAATTAGACCTTGGATGATTAATGGAACAATATGATAAGTTTAAAATGAACTCAAAATTTTTCAAGAGATCTTCAAAGCATTTTAGAGTCATTCCCCGAACAATTTGGAATCTCTTGTACAATTTGAAGGACAAATTGGACTAGCTATATTTTTAACCAAAATCATCCACTAAGATCTTTTGGGACTCAATAAGTCATAGTTTGTAGTCTGTTAGATACACCTTCATCTATAATTGCAATTTATTTGAATTTATTGCAAAATCATATACATATTGTAAAGCTAATCTTTTAGTAGAAATGCGATGCGGAGAAGATGACATGTACGCTTTTAATAGTGTTATTTAATTTTGGTCATTTCAATTACTGCAATTTACTTTCATTGCAAAATATTATAACTACTTGATTGTGCACCTTACTTTACTTACAAAAATCAAAACCATTTTCAAAAATTAATCAACATTTTCAAAATAAAAAAAAAATGCAAACTTGTTTCAAAGGTAACGATAAATCCTTTGAAATTTCACTAAACATAAAACATCCTTTGTAATTTATGGGAGTCCCTTAGAGGAGATAACTTGCGGTTGCTAACGAGATCTCCCTATTTAAATGAGTTTCATAACTCATTTAAGCTAAGTAAAATCAAAAGGAAATAGTGATACCATAATGAGAGAACTCAGAAATTTAAAATTCTTGAAGACAATATCCCCTAATTTTTATTGAGAGTTTTCTTAGGTAACTTTAGTTATCTATGATGTAATTAACTATAGGGGCTTGCCCTTATAGGAAACTTTTGAGAACCAAGCTTAACATTAACCCTATTTAATTTTTTGCATTAAATAGGGGGCTTGTTGGTCAACATAAAATATAACTTTTTCGCAAACTTAAAGGGATGTCATAAACTCTTTGGTTTATTTAATCGAGCCTTGCTAGTAAATAGTGTATCTATTCTTTGGGATAGATGCATTGCTTATGGTATTAGGCTTGTTTAATTAAACTACTAAGGATATGAGATCGCTTTGGTCTCATATTTTCAAAGTTTAAAATGTTACTTTTCCTAAATTATATATATATAAATTAAATTAAATCAAGTGTCAGGATAATATCCATTCCGGCAACCGACAATTTCCAATTTGGCCACCGACACTGACAAAATCATGGTGGTTTATGTGAGGAGGAATGCAATCCCCATCCTCGTAACTGTTGATGATGTAGTTGTTTGGGATGTAATATGTCAGTAGTACGCCCCATCTGACCATCCTCTTATTCATGTGTTTTACTGCAGATGGCAGAGGATCCACATTATAAAATCTCAGGATACCCGAGGGATTCCCTAAACTGTCCTCAACAAAATTGTAACAACAGCCACACTGAATGGTGATCCTGCTTTTTCCGCGCATCAATTTTTGCGACTTTGAATATGTTTTCTTCTTCAGCAATCCAACTCGACCTTTTATCTGAGATCGAAAACATAGTACAAAATCTTTCTTTCGTCACTCTTAGAGAACACACCTATCTGTAGCTTCAATCCTTCTAAGATGTTGACGCATTTTTCTTAAATTTCTTCATAGTATTCAAACTCTTGATTTTGGACCCGATGTATCATCTCAAGCTTAGACTTGGGTATCATCTTTAACTACTGGGGCTGAACCTATGAATGGATCTCTGAAGGAATCCAACATGGTCTTGGCTTTGCAAATTTTTAAATGAACGGCTCAACATCTTGGTGCTCGACACTCTTGAACCTCATACTAGTAGCTGTTTATTCTTCAAACATCTCGTACTCTCCAAGTAGAGGATGTTACGTTATGGGTTCTCCATGAAGGCACTGGCTGATGGCATCCTTGTCGGGATTTCTGCGTTGCACATGGGGTATCTGACTCCAAGCTCATCGAAGATCTCTGAAGAGCAGGCTCTGCGAGTGTCTCTAGCTTATCTTTTGTAATCGGTACTGGTGGAAGTCTCCTCCAAATTTGGATCATAAATCTCCTTATCTTAAATTGAACTCAATCCATTAGTGGCTTCTTTAGCACATCGCTTCTTCAAGCAAACAAAAGCTCTATGTTTACGCCTGTTGGTGAACCTACTCTACATCCTTCTTAAATGTGCATATGGAAATCTTTCTTCACTATCGCCGACCAAGTCTCCCATCGGTGTGGTGATCATTGACTATAGCTAGTTAGTTCCATTCATCGAGAGCTGTATTTCCTTGGCTTTCCTCCTCTTTAGTGAAATTCAAAATTTAGAGAGAAATTTAAAAGTGCAATTCAAATTTTATTTTATTAAAATTGATCTTATTACCAAATTTTGGACCCAGTTACAAATGCTAGCCAAATAGCCATCCTCAGAACGAGTATCACTTTCAAAAATTCATGCAGTAGAACATAAAGTCGTCTAGTATTTCTTCAAATATTGCCCATTGACCGGTATCATGGGCCTTTATCCTTGAAAATTCATTAACTGGTAAGATCCTCCTGAAAACACCTTCTCCATGACAAATGGTCCCTCCTAAGTCAGTTTAAATTTTCCGCCACTCCTACGGTGTGCAAGGATAAGCCTCTTGAAGATGGGTATGAGTTCACCAAGATTGAACTTTCTTGGGCAAACCAATTTATCGTGAGCCCGGATCATCTTTGCCTGATAGAGCTCCAGATTCTGCTATGCTTCTAATTGTTTTCATTTGAGGCCTTCTAATTTTGCAAGTCTGATCTTGACATTATCTTCAACTATAATCTAATTGGTAATAGTGACTCTAAGAGATGGTATCTGAACTTCCAGCTGGAATACGTCTTCAGACCCGTACACGAGCAAATATGGCATACACTAAGTGGGATTTTTGAACGTCGTCCGGTACACCCACAAAGTTCCTAATAACTTCTCGTGTCACCAACTTATAAGACATTCATCAGGACCGGAAAAGCCAGACAGCATGTTGTACATTTTTTAGCTAGTTGTGGCAACCTAGGAGGTAATGAAGCTTACTTTTCCACCAATTTGTCAGCAGCCTATCAGGAATTGCATTTGATTGGTATGATGATCATCCAATGGATCAGTCAACACATTCACCGAATTTGAACAGTTGCTCATAAAGAGATTTATTGGAGCACAACATCATTTGTCTATTAGAGATCTTGTAGTGGAAAGACAAAAGCCTAAAGAGACTTTAGTAGACTATATCTTAAGGTGGAGAAACCTAAGCATGAAATGTGAACCTTAGCTACAGGAACAACATGCGATTAATATTCTACTGAAAAGCATCCATGGGCCGGTAACCTTCATGCTTAAGGAACTCACCATCAAATCCTTTGAGAAGCTACTAAGCAAAGCCAGTAGCCTACAAGAGGAAGTTTAACATATGGATTCCCAATAAAAGTTAGAAAAATCCTTAACAACAAGAATATTCGAGAAGAAGTCCGAAATGGTGGAAATAGTCGATAAAGGAAAACAACCGATAAAGATTCCGGCAGAGCATTCTCATCAAAGTTCTCAGCAGTTTTCACAGCATACTCGGAAGTAATAAAAGCAGCAGTATGGCCAGTCTAGCCAACTATAACATAAGGGAGGACAACACCAGCCAGATAGTAGATGGGGTCCGACTCATTCAAAATGAAAGGAGAGTATACTCTTTCAAAGATGGGTCATGCAAAGATGTTCATAAACTTAGTGAAGAAGCTAAAATTCATATTTCCCAAACCAAAGAAGCTAGAAGAGGCCGACAAGATAGATTATCCTAATTTCTACACCTACTACCTCATGTTGGGACATACGATAGAAGGCTATTTCATCTTCAAGGATTGGCTCAAAAGAGTATACTCTTTCTCATTAGGGATATGTGATAAGGTTAGGGAATTAATAAAGTCTCCATCATCCAAAAAGAGAGTAGAGTCAATAGAGGTGGAGTGCACAATAGATTGATAGAGAGTAATTAAGTGATGAACAACACTTTCTCCAATATCATCCATGTTAATTATTGTTTCCCCATTTAGATTTTTTATTTCCAGGATGTTATTGATGTTTCTTCTATGCTTAAGAGTAGCATAAAAATAGTTAGTATTACGGTCTTCCGCCATAAATGATATATCATTAGCCTTTTACTGTAGAAGTACCTCCTCCAAATTAATAGCAGTAAAGAGATTCAACTCTATTTTTGCCATAGAGTCAACCTAATCAGAGGTACAAACATCTTGTGTTTCCAACTAATCAAAAACACTTTGTGCCTCAACAACTTTGGAATGAACATTCCCAAAAACCCATAGGTTCCACTTTCTCAGAAAAGCAGAAACCCTTTTATATAGTTGCCAAAGAATGTACCAAGGACAGCCAACCCTCTCCATCTTCCAGACATGCTTCACCAACCTCAACAAAGACTCATGAGTAGTCCAAATGTTAAAAAATTTAAAACAAGAGATAAAAGGTTTGTCATTAAAAGCCAAAGTTAATAAAATAGGTTTATGATCAGTAGAGGCGGAATTTAAATGTTGAACATGCACGATAGGAAAGTGGCTTAAGAAAGAACCATCCCCCAAATATCTATCCAACATTTGAGGAAACAAACCCCTTCTCCATGTGAAAGGAGCACCAGCATATCTCAAATCAAAATGAACAGCTTGAGAAATGGAATTACAAAATCAGTTTATAAGAGCAGTTTCAGACCTTCCCCCTCCTTGCTTCTCAGTAAGCTTCATTATAATGTTAAAATAACCCTCCAACAAACCAATTATCATTAATGCAGTTCCCATAATTTTATGTTTGTTCCACAAGAGATATTTATCCTGCAATAAGGAGCTATTATAAACAAAAGTGGTCGAGCTAATGTAATCTTCCATCTTGTACTAAGTTAAAAAAAATCGGTCATCATCCTCCACAATGGAAAGGGCGACATTCCTTTTCTAAGAAATCCAGATTTTGTTGTTTTTATTGAAAAAGTGATGAAAAATTTTGAAATGGCTAAGAATTTTTTTAGTACTAACAGCTACCATGGGCTCCAAAATAGCAAAAATAGAGATTTTATTAACTCTACACAAGTGCTTCAATCTATTAAGGGAGGAAGGGTCAACCACTCCCCTAATGTTCCAGATCAGTATTTTAAACATGATGTCTGGATGCAATCCTCCTAGAATATCTAGTAGGATTGACAAATAGATCTCTATAGAGAGATAAATACGTTCTTGAGAGATATTAAGATCAATAAGCTTCACAAGTTCTCTTTTACCTTTCGCTCTTGAATGTCGCTGAACTTGCCATTTATTTTCCAAGGTGTTAGTAGCATCTTGAAGAGACACCTGTAATAAAGCAGGGGAAGCAGGAATATGAGTAGCATGAGGAGAGACAATTTCAATAGTATATCGTTGTGTATGAGGAGAGGGAGTGTTGTTACTTGAAATGTGGAGGGGGGACATTGACAACTTCTTGCACATTTTGCTCAGTGGTAACATTAACATCAGTAACACTATCCTGCAAATGAGAAGGAAAAGTAGGCAATCCAGAAGGAACATTAGAAGTAACAAGTGTAATAGGGATCATATTTTCATTTTTAGAGCAAGAGATAGATGTAGTGGTAAGAGCATTAGGTAGAGGCACAACTGTGGTTGGTTCATTTTGAGGCTCCGCCTCATCATTCTGAGACTCAACCTAAGTGTTATGAAGCTCAAAAGTGGTAGGATTACCTTGTAGATTATTATGATCTTGATTTTCATTAAGAGTAGCTAGTTGATCTATTGAGTAAAGTCGGACATTTCCTTTGATGTGGGGATTTAACTTGAAACATTGAGTTGTATGATGGCCAAACATGGAGCAGTGTGTACAATAAGGTGAATGACGTTCTATCTCCACTTATTGCGAATAGCCACGATGTTGTGATCCAATCCTGATTTTGTTACAAAATGGTTGAGTAATATCCCTTTCAATAAGGATACAAACCTCTGAGGGTTTAGTGAAAGCAAAGGTGGCAGTGTCCATTTTAAGTGGTTTACCATCTGCTGCAGCTAAAGAGAAGAATATTTCATGATTAAAAAGGAGTAGTTTGAGACTAGGGAATCTAATCCATACTGGTAACACTAGAAATTCATTTTTAGGATCAAAATCCACTGACCATTTAAGAATGTTCATAACCCCTTTCTCAATTCACAAAAATCTTTTAGAAAAATTCCTAGTAAAATTCTCATCATTAGCAAGTTGGATTAATAAGTGTCTCCCATCAAAAATTACAGCCTTCCACCATCCCTTAAGCTTCAACAAATCAAAGTCTCTGTGAATTAAATCCACTTTAGGAAGATCGTATGTGAACTTGCCTACAAGTGCCAATCGACAAGAAGAAGCGAGAATAGAATATTCTACATTAATGATAAACATAGCGAGTTTCCCATTTTTTTTCTTAATTTTTCTATAAAGGAATAATCTCCATCAACTTTCAAAGTGTCATGAAAACCTTGAGGAAAATGGTCCCCAATGCTGGAGTTGGAGGAACCCCCACCTCCATCCAAAATAGCTTCAACGAAATATTTGCCCACAGACATCACAGCCGCGAGTAACATAAACTAGCAAAAAAATAGAAGCAATAGGTAAATAAAACCAATAGAGAGATGAAATGGAGAGATCTCACCGCAAATATAACACAAAATGAAGAAGATTTCAGTATCTCCATGAAATCGCCTTGAAAAGCCGAAACCCTAGCAGATCAGAAACTTTAGCTGCCATCTCCCATATTTAAAATATATATATATATATATATATATATATATATTGGAAAAGAAAAGCAACTCATGGCTCCCTACATGTTAAACAAAAGAGAGAAAACCAGTAAAAGAGGGGAAGGTGGGACCCCATCTAACAAATGAACCAAAACAACAATAAGTGCCTATGGGTTCCACTTCCACATTACAACTCCATACAAAATGAAAGGAAATACAAATGGTAAAGTAATCCCCAACAGGTGAACCATCAGAAAGACCGAGCAAAAGATAAAACCCAAACTAAGCCTTGGATAAGGAATAAGCATCTAACTCCTGGAAGTTTTGGGGGCAGCAATTCTGAAGTGATGGACATCAAGAAGATTCCTAGAAAGCAGAAAAAAGTGGGGGGGAAGGGGAAGGGGAAGGGGAAGCAGAAACTAAGACTGAGTTAGAATATAGCCCAAATCTATTAAGCCAATTTGCAAGCTTGTTTCCTTCTTTATAGTTAAAAGTAAAATGAACATTGAGATGAGAGCTAAGTAATCTGATCTTCTGAATCCATTGAGTACGATGTCAGGGGCATTGATCCTCAATCTTCAGTAACCTAATCAGCACTGTAAAGTCTGCCTCAACCCAAAGTTGTAACCAATTAGCCTTAACAACAAGGTTCAAGACCCAAAAGACTGCTATAAGCTTAGCCTTAAGTGCATCTATAGCAAAAACTGGGGCACGAAAAAATAAGAGACACTAACCAAAGTGGCTCCAATAGACCCCTCCCACACTAGAACCCAAATCAGTAATGCTTCCATCAGTGTTTACTTTAACAATAAGAGGCTCTTGGGGTCTCCAATACACTTTGCAAATTAGGGGAGATGCCACTCTCTCAGTGTGATAGGAAATACAAATATTAAGAAATCTTTATACTTGATCATTTTGTAGATGTAAGATACATAATTTCTCACCACATGAGCAACCTTTGAAGGTTTTCCATCAAATTCGGCATGATTTCTGGACATCCATAAGAACCAGGCCACCAGAAAGGGGATATATTCATAGTTTTTGGTTTTCTAGCTATGCCAATAAACATGGAAGTGAGCTCGGTGAAAGTTCGATTCATCGAAGGTCAGCTGCTTTAAAAGTTTAGTCTAGCATCTTGAGCAAATCTGCATTCAAAGAAAAAGCGAGGAATTGTTTCCTCCTTCTCCAAGCACAACCAACATCTAGAGGGGCCCTTTAGACATTTTAGCTTAAGGATTTCATCAGTTGGCATTAATTTGAGGAAAGTTCTCCGGCAGAAGAAAGACATTGAAGGGGATAGAAATTTATTCTAGATGGCCTTCCCCAAGGCACCTGATCCAAGAATAAAATTTTAGAATAGATGGCTTTTGTGAGACTTTGATTGGTATAAAGCTTGCCAAATGATTTTATCTAGTCTACTTCTGTCAAAATGGAGCTTAGATATATGAGTGGCATAAGGTTGCTGAACGAGGGTAGACAGTATACGAAGTGACCAAGTGTTACCCTCCCAGCAATCAACTACTTTAAGAAGTGGGTTAGGATAAGAAGAAGAGGAATTTAACCAATGGTATATCCAATAGTTAACCTCTCTTTTTTCCATGTCCCAAAGGAATAACTCTTCTGCAATATGCCTGACTTTGAGCATGCTGACCCAAATTTTGGAATCCCCGAGTTTTCTAACACTAAGGCAGAGATGTTGATCTCTGCAAAACATCCTCAGCATAAATTTAGCCCACAAAGAGGATTGGGCTCTGAATTTGATCCAAATCTTACACAGATTAACTTGAATGAGATGTTGGAGCCCTTTGAACCCAATACCCCCAGCTAGAGTAGCTTTGGCTACCTTCTGCCATGAAGCCTAATGGAGTTGTTATCTTTGACCAGACCATAAAAACCTGTTAAAAGCCCTCTCCAATTGTAGTTGAGTGCTTTTCTTCAGATTAGCCATCTGTAGAATGTATGAGGGGAAGGATGTGAGAATACTTTTAAGCAAGGTAATTCTTCCTCCATTGGAAAGGAATGATTGCGTTCAATCTGAGAGATAAGAGGTGATTTTATGAGGAACTTCATCAAATTGAACTTTCTTGGATCTGCCAATAATAAAAAGAACTCCAAGGTATTTGATAGGGAGTTGAGAACTAGAGAACCCAGTATAGTTGGATATCCACTAGTTACAGTTGGGGAAAGATCTTTTATTAAAAATTAGTCGGCACTTATCTGGATTAAAAATCATCCCAAAGTGCGACTAAAAAACATGTAGGCATTGGTACAATTTTTTAATTGCATTCTTGTGAGCACTGGAAAACACCATGATATCATCAACATATAACAGGTTTGAAATGGCCATGTTTGATATGTGATGGTACCTAGAGTAACTCGGGGTTTGTAGAGTCTTATCAAGAATTCTAGATAGATAATCAATGGCAAGTATAAAAAAAAGTAGGTGAGAGTGGATCTTCTTGCTTCAGCCCTTTGGTAGCAGTAAAAGATCCCCTATCTTGCCCATTAATAAGAATAGAGTGCCCATTGTTTATAATTCATCTGTGAATAAGGGTACAAAATTCAGGTTTAAAACCTCTGGCAGAAAGAATTTCCAGAATAAACTCCCAGTTTATAGTATCATAGGTCGTCTTAATATCCAATTTATAAATCAGATTTCCTCCCTTACATGTCTTGTCCAGATCTAGTAGCAGCTCATGTGCAAGCAATACATTATCAGTAATGGATCTACCCTTAACAAATGCAGTCTAATTAGGACTAATCAGCTTATCAAGATGAGGTTGTAGTTCACTCATAATACTTTACTAATGATTTATTTGATCACTGAAGTGAGACAAATAGGCCTGAAGTGGTCCTAATTTTTTTGTATTTCAGATTTTGGCACAAGAACAAAGTTAGAGCACTGAAATAGTTAGGGAGGTTGTATCTTTGGAAGAAACTACTGATAGCAGCAAGGAAATCTAATTTGATGATGTCCTAGAATTTTTCATAAAAATCTGTAGTGAAACCATCAAGCCCTGCAGTTTTGGAGTTGTCAATAGAATTGAATGCCATCCAAATTTCCTTTTCAATAAGGGGATCAGTGAGCACATGGTTTCTGGTATAGGTAAGCTCTTCAGTGAAGTAATTAGTATCTATAGGGGGCTTGCTAGCAGGGACTTGGTTCAGAAGTTGATTATAGTAGGAGACTGCATCCCTGGAAATAGAAAAATTATCTTGGAACCAAATCCCCTAAGTAGTCTAGATAAGGTGAATAGTGTTGCACTTCCTTCTGTATTTAATATAAACATGATAAAACTTAGTATTATTGTCCCCATCAGCAAATATGTTAATGGAGGCCTTCTGTTTTAGAAACTACCCTTGATTTTCAATGGCTATGAGAAGATTATTCTATGCATTAAGAAGAGTATTTTCCTCTACAGAGCCATTCTGAACCTCCGGTTCTAACTTCTCCACTACATTCTTTGCAGTATTCACAGCATTGCGCACATTTCTAAATGCATCCCAGCTTCACTTCCTAAGGGCTCTACCAACTCTTATCTACGAAAGGCTAAGTTTTACCAAAGGCTCAGTGTGGTTGACACCTTTCCAATTGTTGGAGATAGTATTGAGAAAAGAGGGATGGGTGGACCACATGTTGAGATATCTGAATTGGGGAGGCTACTCATAATTTAAAGAAGAGGTTATGGAGATCAACAAAAGTTTATAATCAGAGCCAATAAAGCTAATATGAGTAACAAAATTAAGGAGGAAATGAAAAAATCAATGGACATTCATCAAGATTCTATCTAGTCAATCCCAAATATGTCCCCTCTTCCAAGTAAAAGCAGGTCATTTGAAGCCCAAGTCAAACAACCTTGTCGAATGGATATTGTCACTGAAAAGGGTCATTTTAGAGAGGTTGGGGTCCCTACCCCTAGATTTCTCAATAGAAGAGGTAATACAGTTGAAGTCCCCCCCACTAGCCATGGGGAGTGCATTTGCTCACTAATTTTCTGGAGGCAAGTCCAAAGTTCTCTTCTGTCATCCTTATTGCATCCTACAAAAATAAATGTGGCATAACCCAAATGTCCATTGATTTGAAATGGTAGATGTACAAATTACTGATGGTCCTCCTGAATATTCCAAGTGATCTCCTTTCTACAGAAAATCCAAATTTTATTGTTAATTTTAGCATAATATGAAAAACCAGGAAACTTATTAATGAGTCTTTAAGGATAATTATAAACCATAGGTTGAAAAATAACAATGCACCAAAGTTTATAATTTTTATTAAGGTGTAGAATTATTTTAAGGGAAAGAACAATTTCCCTAATGTTTCAACATAGTAGGTTAGTCATTTTGTGGAGGAGGATGGAGAGAGGGCGGTGATCTAGATCTAGTTCTGCCTCTAAAGGGCTTAGATGAGGAACTAGTCTTCACATTAGCAATGCTTACAAACTCAAATGAAGTTGACCCTTTTTGAAGTTTCTGCACTTCTGACACATGTTTTTTCTTCTTCCTTGCTGTGTGAATTTGTCAATCTTCTTCCAAAGTTTGTTGCATATCAGCAACTTTAGTTTCATAAGGAACATCTAACAGTTTGTTAATAGTAGTAAAAGGACACCTTACTTCCTCACGGCCAACAGGAAGTGTTTCATTAGGAAATGCAAGAGTGACTATAATCACTTCATTCAGTTCTTTCCTAATTGTCATCCTAAGAAAGTATGAAGATGGGGCAGTAGAATAAGAAAGGGTGTCATTCAAATTCCCCCAGACTCCCTTAGGGGTGCTTAGGCAGTAATAAGAGGAAACATTTCTGCAAGAAGGTTGGACATCTGCTCAGCATTGACAGTGGCAGCCTCCTTAAGATTATTATTTAAGTTCCTTTTAGATGGGGGGTGAAGCCTATAACATCTATCCACTGTATGTTCAAACATTTTACAATGTTGCTAGTAGTAAGGTCTTTGCTCAAGCAACACATCTTGCCAGAAAACTTCTTTATCAGATCTTATCCAAACCCTTTCTAGTTCTGGGAGGGTAATGTCCCACTCAATGAGAACTATGGAACAACCAATATTAAATAAAGCATTCAGATTAAAGAAAGGAAGAGGGAGACCTGACAGTTTGAACCAGAGAGGAACCACAGGTGGTTCCTTACTTGGGTCAAAACCTGGAGTCCATTTAAAGATTTTCATAGAGGTTCCTGCAATCATAATGGACTGCTTGGCAAATAGCCTAGCATAGTCCTCTTCCACAGTGAGTTGGATCAAAAGGTGTCTCCAATCTAACAATCCCACTTTTCAAGCCCAACAAACTTGAGTGAATCAAGGAAATTCCTTACCAACTCAATTTCTAGATGCCCTAATAGAAATTTACCAATGAGGGTGAACATAACCTCTTCATTAAGAGAGGTTATCTCCTATTTTGAAAAAAAAAGGGCTAGTTCACCATCCTTGGAGCCTAAAGTTTGAATGTAAGGATAAGACCCCTTTCTAGCAGCTGTATCATGGAAGGCTCAAGGGAACACTAATTTTTTTGGATCATGTAGAGTATCATTACCTTTACCCACCACCCCTGCATAAGTGGCCTTTGTCCACTGAGCATTAGTTTCCACATCTAGAGGTAGAGCCATTGTAGAAACACAAGATCTGAGGTAGAGCAAACTGCCTCAGACCCCAATGAAACAATAATAATTCAAAATCTTCCACACTGACCAGAGGAAACTATGTTGAGATTTTCATACCTATTTTATACTATTTTTTATGATATTACACTTTAAAGAAAGGTTATTTTGATGTTTTGTTGCAGGAATGATGAATTAGGGTTATTGAAGCAAAAAAATGCAAAACGGAGTAAATTTGGGGTGGAAAGGACCAAAATGTGAAGAATTGAACTAGGGTGCCATCGGCGGGGGGGGGACCATCTCGGTGGGGATGGCACCATCGACCCCGCCGACGGCGAGATTTTCTTGAGACTCCAAAATTAATTCATTAAGAAGGTCCGCCGACGGCGCCCTCAAGGCCGCCGACGGTGAGTGAGCTCGGCGGTTATGCCCAATCAGACTTTGGATGAGGATAAATTTTGAAGGGAAGCTTAGGCAACTCTTGGGAAAGCTCATCCACAATTTTAAAAGAAGATTTTGGCCAAAAGTTAGAGAGGTCTTGGATGTTAGAAAGGTCTTGGAGGTTAGAAAGGTTTTAATAGTGTGTATAATTGTAAGGAATTCTTCAAGAGATTGTATGAGTAGAGGGAAAGTGAGAGATTTCTTCCTCCCTGCTGCTTCGAAGAGGAATTTTGTGTGCTATAAAGAAAGAAAGAGATTCAGAGGAACTTCGAGGAGTTTTATTGGGGAGAAATTAGAGATAAGTTATTTACTTGTTGTAGTTTGTATGACTTCAATTTTATATATGAATTCCGAGTTTTTTTATGTTTTCCCCATGAGATATGAGTAATTTTCCCTGTCTTTCTCCTTGTCTCAAGATTCGTGAGATGGTGATTTGAATTGATGAAGCCATGAAAATGTTTAAGAAATTTTGATGATCTTTTCACTTCGATCTTAATTTAATTTCAATCTGGCCAATTGATTTGTTAAAATATGTTGAGTTTTACAATTAAAGTGAAGATTACATCCAA
>NW_018165000.1:157482-158028 GCF_001263595.1 Phalaenopsis equestris | reverse complement strand
AAGCGTAGGATTAGTCAATGTTCTTTATGCCTGGAGCAAAGGGTAAAGAATAGGTATGCTTCTTTTTGGTACAATATAATTTGAACTGATTCACTTTATCCATTCATTATAGTTTCTTGACAAGGAGAAGGATGCTTTCTTTTATATTGAATATCACATTTAAACCTTCATTAGTATCATTAGTTATTTAATAGTTATTAAAATTACGTAATTATTTCAATTGCTTATTAGTGACAAAAAGCAAATTGAACTTCGTTATTGTGATTAAAGTATTTCTTTTTCTAAAATCTTAGTTCGTAGTTCTAAACTTACTCCCTATGGAATTGATATCTAGGACTCCATTAGAGCCCTATATTACATGAGCGATATGTATAATTGCATTGATAAGTGTGAGTTTACAATTATTGAATATTTAATTCATCCATATTTATCAAATCTATAATTGTTATTAAGGATTTGGTACAGTTGTTGAGGAAGTATATCTTTTAGCAGCAGTAATAAATACTTATATTTTTAAGCATATATAAAGTCGCGGTCAAGTTTTTG
>NW_018165000.1:155347-156413 GCF_001263595.1 Phalaenopsis equestris | reverse complement strand
GGAAGAATCATCAAAATGTTAATTGGATTAACAATTCTTATACAAATCAACAATGGGAAAAAAAACCCAGTGAACGGGGCATATCACTACTGTGCTTAGTAACCGAACATTGGGAACTTTTCCTAATATTGTGGAATTAAATCCTAAAGATCAAGGAAATGAATAGATAAAAGTGATACAATTACAAAGTGGAAAAGAATTGGAAACAAGAGTGCAGAAAGAAACAGAAACTGCAAAAGAGAAAGTGGACTCAGAAAAAGAAAAGGATCATGAATACCTAGATTTAGAAGATCCACTTACACCAATGAAAATTACTTGCACTTAGTAACCTAACATTAGGAACATTTCCTAGTACTGTGGAACTAAATCCTAAGGATCAAGGAAAATAACAAATCAAGGCAATATAATTACGAAGTGAAAAAGAATTAAAGACAAGAGTGCAAAAAGAAGCAGAAACTGAAAAAGTGAAAGTGGATACTGAAAAAGAAAAGGATCATGAGTACTCAGATTTAGAGTATCTATTTACACCAATGAAAATTACCGTGGAGAAACCTCCACCACAGGTTCCTTAAAGATTGTGAAGCAACACAAACAGAATAAAAAATTTTCTAAATTTTTAGAAATTCTTAAGAAGTTAACGGTCAATATTCCCTCCGTAGAAGCTTTAGAGAAAATGCCCAATTATGTGAAATTTATGAAAGATATTCTGAACAAGAAAAGGAAGTTCATGGATAACAAAATAGTTGCACTTAGCAAAGAATGTAGTGCAATTATTCAGAAAAAGCTTTTTGAAAAATTAAAAGATCCTGGTAGTTTCACTATACCGTGTGTTATTGGTGAAAAATTTTATAGAAGAGTTTTATGTGATTTGGGAGCCAACATTAATCTTATGCCTCTATCAATTTTTATAAGATTAGGATTAGGAGAAATCTCACCTACTTTTGTAACTCTACAGTTAGCAGATCGTTCAGTTACCTATCGTAAGGGATTTATAGAAGATGTGTTAGTAAAAGTAGATAAATTTATCTTTTCTGTGGATTTCATTGTTTTAGATATGGAGGAAGAT
>NW_018165000.1:154122-154472 GCF_001263595.1 Phalaenopsis equestris | reverse complement strand
AAATATAAAAAAAATCAAACCCCTGCCACTAGGAAAGATCACTTCCCTTTTCCCTTTTTAGACCAAATAGTAGATAGACTTGCTTGGCACAAATATTTTATTTTTTAGATGGATATACCAGTTATCATCAAATTCTTATTGCTCCTAAGGATCAAAAAAAGACAACATTTACTAGTCCTTCTGGAACTTTTGCTTTTCGAAGAATGCCTTTTGGATTATGTAATGCACCTGCAATATTCCATAGATGTGTGATGTTCATATTTAGTAAGTTAATTGATGGTGGATTGGAAGTATTTATGGATGATTTCTCTATATTTGGAACATCATTTGACACATGCTTAAATTATCCT
>NW_018165000.1:152854-153674 GCF_001263595.1 Phalaenopsis equestris | reverse complement strand
ATTTTTAAAGTTATATACTACGCTAGTAAAACTCTTAATGATGCACAAATTAACTATACTGTTACTGAAAAAGAGTTACTGGCCATTGTATATGCTTTAGATAAATTTAGATCTTATTTAATTGGAGCTAAATGTGTTGTGCATACTGATCACTCTGCTATTAAATATCTGATGTAAGAGAAGGATGTCAAACCAAGATTGATTAAATGGATACTTTGGATGCAAAAAATTTGATTTTGTAGTTATTAATAGAAAGGGAACTAATAATCATATTGCTGATCATTTGTCAAGATTAGAAAACCATGAATTATCTGACACTGACAATGAAATTACAGACAGTTTCCGTGATGAAAAACTTTATAAAACTAATGAGTGAAAAATACCATGGTATGCTGATATTGTTAACTATATTGTAAGTGATATTTCTCCGCCTCTGCTAACATTGCAACAATAAAGGAAATTTATTCATGATGCGAAATCATATTTTTGGGATGAGCCTGATTTAGATAAATAATGTAAGGATTTGATTATGATAAGATGTGTACCTTTTGAAGAAACTGAACTAATTATTCAGAAATGTCATGATTCTGAATTTGGAGGACATTTTGGGATTGATAAAATTGCTTATAAAATTTTACAAGCTGGATTTTATTAGCCTACTATCTTTAGAGATGTTTATAGATACATAAAAACTTATGATCGATGTCAACGAGTGGCCAATATATCTTAAAGAAAAGAAATGCCTCTGAATGTTATGTTAGAAGTTGAGATATTTGATGTTTGGGGATTAGACTTCATGGGACCATTTATTCCTTCATTT
>NW_018165000.1:150769-151554 GCF_001263595.1 Phalaenopsis equestris | reverse complement strand
AAATTAAAACAGGGGCCCGCGGACGGTGCCATCGCCCCCGTCGACGGCGAGATCGGCGAGATCGGCGAAATGGCGGTTACTTTGGTTCAAATGGCAATTTTTGGCGATTTTTGGGCGGGAATTATCCTTTTAAACTCCAAAATTTGATTCCTAGTTCATATTTTCCCTCCAAAATGAAGTGAAACTCCACCAATTTCATTCATATGGTGTCCAATTCCCCTGATAATCCTAGAATGCGAGTTTTTAATCGGTGAAAGTTTATTAGTGCAGAAGCGCAGTGAATCTTCAACAAGTTACTGACAAAGAAAATATTTATCAAGTAACAAGGATTTGTAAATCACGGATCGAATAATACCATGATGAAAATTGAAGAAACAATAGTGCGGCAAAGATGGGAAGTGTTGTGCTACACTACCGCCGCTGTGGTGGTTTCTGTGGTAAAAGAATTTTATGCAAATTTACATGGAATTAACCATGGAATTGTTTATGTGGGAGGAAGATGGATCACTTTCACTCCTGCATGAATCAACAAATTATACATGATCGAGAACGTTCCTGTCTACCACTATTCTAATTTTGTCCCAATGAGAAAGCACATGAATGAAATTTACCAATATTTAATGGACGAAACTGACGATTGGGAAATAAGAGAAAATGGGTATGTTAGTTTTTCTGCGACACTCCTAAATCTTGTTTCGAAACATTGGCACTTTTTCATTTCTGCAAAATTGTTATCGACTATGAAGATTGGTAAAGATTCTAAAAAACGCGCCATTTTGAATTAC
>NW_018165000.1:143118-144476 GCF_001263595.1 Phalaenopsis equestris | reverse complement strand
ATTATATATCTATATATATATATATATATATATATATATATATATATACATATGTGTGTGTGTGTATATTTTAAAAGAAAAGAGCTACTTATGGCTCCTTACATGTTAACAGAAAAAAGGGAGTACAAAATATGTTGGGAAAAATAGGTCCCTCCCAAAAAAAAAATATAGTACCTTAATGATATATATATATATATATATATATATTAGATATGAAGGTGGCGGCTGGACCTAGCTGTGCTCTGCTAGGGTTTCGGCTGTGATGGAGTTTCCTGGTGTTGCTGTGGAGCTTGCTGAAGGAGTTTGCTCTCTCTTTAAGGGGTTTCTAAGGCTTGGGAGGTGTGCCTGGTGTGGTTATTTGATCAACTAGCTTATTTGATATTGGTTATTTTTTAATGATAATATTCCCAACTGTACCACTATATCATTTCTTAATGATAATATTCAAAAAATTGGGTTATTTGATCTTGGTTTCAGTGGCTCTACCTTTACTTGGAGAAGGAAGGACATGTGGGAAAGGTTGGATAGAGTGCTTGCCAATGATAATTGGATCCAAAATTTTCTGCAGACATCCATCACTCACTTAAGCCTAGCTGGTTCAGACCTTAGGCCTTTACTAATCTCTATAGGGAATAAGGTGACAATCCAAAAAAGCTCTTTCAGATATCTGAATGTGTGGTCTCAACACTTGAACTTCTTGAATATTATTAAGGAACATTGGAAGAATGACCTTCACCCTGACCCCTTCATCAACCTGTGGATTAATCAAAAGAAGGTGGGCAAAGCAAAGCTCTTAAACAGTGGAGCTAGGACACTTTTGGGGACCTCCTGCTGATTGTAGATAAGGCTAAAAAGGAGGTAATTGATATGGAGGAGGAGCATAGAAAAGGGAGGATTGATGAAGTTATCCTTCTTGAGGTAAATTAGAAACTCTTAAATGTTGTTCAGTGGCAGGAACAATTCCTACAACAAAAGGCTACCAAAACCAAATTTACTGAAGGAGATAGAAACACCAAATTCTACCATGGCTGCATTAAATACCAGAGAAAATGTAACACTATACACTCCATCAAAGACCGGAATGGAACTTGGCTCAGGCAAGAGGAGGAAATTGCTGAAAGTGCTGTGCAGTACTGCCACAACCTTATGAATGGGAACAACAGTGAAAGAGTGCATATTGATAGCAATTTGTTTGCAGACAGCAAGCAGTTTACTACCAATCTGCATTTGAATGATATTCCTGATGAGAAGGAGATTAAAATAACTTTGAATTCCATAGACAGTTCTAAATCTGCTGGCCCTGATGGGTTTACTGCAGACTTCTACAAGAAAGCATGGGATGTTATCAAGGTGGAGGT
>NW_018165000.1:134028-142381 GCF_001263595.1 Phalaenopsis equestris | reverse complement strand
AAAGAGTCTCCCTACCAAACAAACAATAGATGCACTCTTACACTGGATTCTCTAGCTTGAGCCTCCCATTCAAATATTTGGGGATTCACTTGATAAGAGGAAGAACAAAGTTGATTCAATTTGATGAGGTTATTGATAAGATAATCTCTACTCTTCAGGGGTGGTCTAACTCTTACTTGTCCAATGGTGGTAGGATCACCCTCCTTAAGAGCATTCTTACCTCTATCCTTTTGTATGTACTCCAAGTGGCAACAATGAAAAGAAGCACCTCTTTGATGCTGGAAAGAACCTTCAACAGATTTCTTTGGGCTGGGAACAGAAAACAAGTGGCTTGGGCAAGCTGGCAAAAAGTGGCTAAACCTTGGGAGGCTGGTGGTGTGGGTTTTAAAGGTTTGCATCAGATGCAACACATCATTCTGTGTAATCTTTGGATTAAATTCAGACAGAATGAAAACTTATGGGCCAAATTCATGCAGGCAAAATACTACAAATTTGATCACCCTGCGGAGGTCACTAGGAACGTGGGAGATTCCATAATTTGGATTCATATGCTTAAGGTCAGAGAAGACATTGAAAAGCAGCTAAGATGGGAGCTGGGCCAAGGGGATATCAATTTTTGGAAAGAAAATTGGTGCCCTAGTGATTATTTGGAACCTTTGCAGGATGAAAAGGAGGGGGATCTACTGGTCAAAGACTGTTGGAATGGTAATTTTTGGTCTGAGGACACTTTGAGGAGTATTATGAAGGAACATTCTGTCAGCTCCATTTCAACTATCCAATTTGAAAGGAACAACAAAGATCAACTTAATTTGAGGAACAGGACTAGGGCAAGTATTTTAAAGGATATCCAGAATAATTTGTACAGCTGGGACACCTGCCAGTAGAATGTATCCTCTTGCCAAAAACACCTTACCCCTTCCATGCTGTTCTTTTCTTGGAGAGCCCTCAATAATTTACTTCCTACTGATGATATCCTGAAACTAAAAGGCTTGAAATGGCCATCTAGATGCCATCTCTGCAAGCTTGACCAGGATTCCAGGGATCACTTATTTTTCAGGTGCAAATTTGCTAAGGAGGTTTGGAATAGATTGACCTCCCAAATGAATATTAACCTGATAAATATTTGTTGGGATAACATAATAGATTGTAGTAAAGATTGGCAAGAGATTAACCTCATGCCAATCCCCTTCACTGTCGCTTGGTTCCTCTTGATGGCTAGGAACATGGCCAAACATGAGGAGAGGGAGGTCAGCACTACAAGGGTGATGATTAACTGCTTGACACACCTAAATAAATTGATAATTTGAGAGAAGTTCCTTAAGATCCTGCAAATCATACCCACCATGGTTGCTAATAATATTAAGATCATAAAGGTTAGATGGGAGAGACATCCTTACCCATTCATTAAAATCAATATAAATGGAAGTTACACAAACAAGAGAGCAGGTATTGGGGGGATTTTTAGAGATCACATAGGGCATACTTTGCTTTTCTATAAGGCCCCATATATTGCTGAAGATGCTTTAGACACTGAAGCTACTGCCCTTTATTGGGCCTTAAAGTTTGCTAAGGAGAATAAGTGGAAGTGGATTGTTGCTGAAGTGGACTCCTCCCTACTGGTGGAGCTGCTGAATATTAAGATTTCTTCCCCTTGGCACATTAATCAGTGGATTCACAAGATTAAAAAGCTTAGCCTTGAAAGTAAGATTCATTTCTCTTTTATGTATAGGGAAGCAAACATACCTGCTAACTTCCTGGCTATGGAGGGTGCAAATGTTGAGCATGCTGAGGTCTCTGCAATCTCTCCCCCCCACTCCACCTATTAACTCAAGGGGACAAACTCAAAATTCCTTACCTAAATGAATACTGGGACCATTGTTAGTGGCCATGAATCGTGCTGGTCTTCCATTGAGGCTGTGCTCCTTGTTTCTTAGTTGTTTTGTCTTGTTTGAGGGTTTACTTGTATTTTCTGTTTACTTAAGTTTGTTTTGTTGGAGAAAATATATATATATATACGAAAATATATTCTCCTTTAGCTGTAATGAGTGTTTGTTTCTATGGTTGGGATATACCCTTACGAGTGAGTAACATTATATTTTATTTTCTAGATTGGGGACCTTCCCAACCAAGCATTTTTGTAATTTTACCTCTTATCAACATGTAGGGAGCCAAATCATGCTCATTCTATCAATATATATATATATATATATATATATATAGATAGATAGATAGATAGATAGATAGATATATGGGTTCCAACTTGGATTTCTTCTTTGCTATTTTGGCTTCAATCTTTCCAACCTCCTGGTGTTCACTCCCATGTTCTGTTGAGAATGTGGAGGTAAAAGAAAAGGTAGTTGTGCTGAAGATATATTCCCTACTGAAATCAACTGTGTATTCCTCCCCATTGCAGCCAAATAGTGAGCTGGACTATTAACTTCTCTAAGAATATGTTGAAATTTAATTCTACAGTTGTTTGGGAAACACTTAAGTTTATTTAGCCATCTGATAATATGTCAAGGGGGAGCTTCTTCTTTTTGCAATATTCTGACACAAGTGATGGGATCAGATTGTACAATCAGATTTCTGATGTTGCATTGATGGGTTTGGTTTATAGCCCAATAAATGGCTATCATCTCAGTTTCTAGTGCATCATAAGCCCAAGATGGAGAATAATAGTAAAGAATACACTTCCCTCGGGAGTTTCTAAAAATTCCCCCAACACCAGCAAACTTCCTAGAAAAATTACCATTAGTATTGACTTTCAGCCACCCGAATGGAGGTGTGATCCAAAGGACCAAAGTTGGCTTGCAAATCTACTTAAATTTCTCATCAGGCACCTAATTATGGAAAACATTGGGAAACTTTTGGTATTTAATAATTTTTTGCATATAGGATGTACAATTAAACACCACAGCTTACCCATAGGTTTGATGTTGTCAAACTTAGCTTGATTCCTACACATCCAGTACACATCCAGATGAAATGAACCGGGAAACTATACAAGGAATGATTATCAAGTAAGCTTCCTACCACTCCTTCCAACACCACAAAAATTTATCCCAGTTGACTTTCAGAGTAACAATGTTAAGCTGATGCAGCAGCTCATACGAAATTCTTTGAGCGAAATTGCAAGAGAAAACTAAATGGTCTAAACTCTCTTCTTTAACATTACACAGATAGCAGCAGAAAGGGCCCCTTAGCCCTTTCATCTTCAGAATATCATCAATAGGTAGCAAAGATTTTCATAGCCTCCAGCAGAAAAAAGACATAGAAGGTGTTAACCACTTTCCCCATATAACATTCCCCCACAAGACAGGCTGCCATTGATAGAATTTCTGAAAAATGTAAGCTAAAAGTTTCTGTGAGGGAGCTTGTTTAGTAATGATTTTATCTTTTTGCTCAGGATTGATGGAGGTTTACCCAATGACCCAATGCATCTATTCTTCATTTAAGATGGTATTCAGCATGTTGCAATTCCATCGATTATGAGACCAATACTCCTTCACCTTAGTCAGATAATTGGGGTTGGAGTTAGTACAAGACAGTTTCTCCCCCTTCCATGTCCATTTATCTAACCAAAAATTGATTTTCCCTTCTCCTAGATCCCAAATAACTATATCTTCAGCATGTGATCTGACCTCCAGCAATTTAGTCCATTGCCTGGAATCCCCAAGTTTTTTTTCTAACCAGGTTAGGATGAAAAGACCTGTAGTCCCTTTCATAAAAAGTTCTCATAGACTATCATGGGCCCTAAACTTAGTCCAAAATTTGCAAAAATTTATAAAACCTAGTTGTTGGAAATCTTTAAAGCCCAAACCACCAGCATTAAGAGGCTTACAAAGTTTTTGCCAAGATAACCAATGAAATTGTTTCTTCTGTCCATTTCACAATAGTTTATTAAAAATTCTACCCAGCAGAACTTGAGTCCCTTTCTTCATTGTGAACATTTGAAGGGAATAAAAAGGAATGGCTATTAAGATGCTTTTGAGGAGAGTGATTCTTCCTCCATTGGAGAGGAAGGAATTGCTCCAATATTGAAGTTGTTTCTTAATATGGTCAATAACTTCATTAAATTGAGTTTGCTTTGTTCTACCTTTAATTAACTGAACTCCAAGAAAATTGATTGGTAAAGAGGCCAGGCTAAAACTAGTGTACTGGGCAATCCAATGCTTAATCTGTGGAAGAGTACGTGAGCTGGTGAAAATTTGACATTTCTGTTTGTTAAGGCTTATACCTGAAGTCTGTTGGAAATGCTTGAGTCCTTGATAAAGGGTCTTCACAGCAGCCTTTGTAGTCTTTGTAGCCTTCAAGAAATAATAACACCATCTGCATAGGACAGGTGACTCAGACCAATATTAGATCTATGCTGATAGGACAAATAAGGAGAAAAAAAACATTTAGTATAGGAGTCTTGATAGATAATCCATTGCTAGAATAAAGATTGTGGGGGAAAAGGGGTCTCCGTGTTTGATTCCCCTAGAAGCAGTGAAGAAACCATGGTTCTTTCCATTGATTAAAATAGAATGGTTA
Organism: Phalaenopsis equestris; assembly: GCF_001263595.1. Lineage (NCBI taxonomy): Eukaryota > Viridiplantae > Streptophyta > Magnoliopsida > Asparagales > Orchidaceae > Phalaenopsis > Phalaenopsis equestris. The sequence continues at coordinate 137,848 of NW_018165000.1, read as the reverse complement.
TTACATTTGAGTCATCTTCTGATCAGATTGATGAAAGCCCCAGAGAAACCCCTAGCAGTTAGAGTATCCAAGATGAAATCCCAGTTAATGGTATAATAGGCATTTTAGATGTCCAATTTGAAAGTGATATTACTGCCTCTACATTTTCTATCAAGATCCAACAAGAACTCTTGAGCCAGCAAAATGCTTTCAGTGAAATTCCTTCCTTTGACAAAAGCCACCTGATTATTACTGATAAGTTGTTGAAGATTAGGTTGGTGCCTAGTGACAATGATCTTGCTGATTACTTTAGATAGAACATTGGTTAGGCTGATAGGTCAAAAATCACCCCAGCCTTTCTTTATTGAATTCTTAAGGATCAAAGTTATAGTGGAAGCACTGAAGTACCTAGGGGGATTTATCCCCTTGAAGAAATTTTGCACTGCAGCTTTAAACTCACAACAGATAACAGGCCAAGCTGTCTTATAAAAATTAGCAGAAAAGCCATCAAGTCCAACCACCTTTTGGCCATTAATAGAGTCCAGATCAGCTTTAATTTCCCCTTTCAAAGGAATGTTATTCAATTCCAAACTGTGGACATACTCCTGACAATCAGATTAGAGCTTAATATTAATCTGGGTTCTAGAGGCTGACTGATCATTAAAAAGATTTTAAAAGTAATTGACAGCATCCTGGGCAATAGCATCAGCATCAGATAAGCAATGGCCAGTAGAATCAGTGATAGATAGAATCATATAGTTTTTCCTTCTGAAGTTACTAGAAGCATGGTAAAAGCTTGAGTTTCTGTCTTCCTTAGTGAATTTGGTAATTGCAGCCTTCTGTTTCAAAAAAATTTCAGAGTAATTAATCTACATCAGAAGTTCTTCATTAGCTTTGTGAAGATCAACTTCAGAGTTTACTCCCCTTGGAAATCCTTTTTCCATATTTAGAACTTTATTCTGAGCTGTAATCAAATTTTCATGTATATTTCCAAAAGTATTCCAATTCTACTGTTGCAGATGAGCTACCACTTTCTTTTGAAGTTGCCACAAATTAATCCAGGGATTAACATCACCAACAAACCTCCATACCTTAGCAATTTCCCCAATAAAATCAGGATGTAGAGTCCACATATTTTGAAATCTGAAAGGAGATCTTTTGAGACTTTCAGCATTTTGAGTAGAGCAAATAAGAGGCCTGTGGTCAGAGCCAGACATGGAAAGAAGAGAAACATAAGTAAAAGGGAATGTCTGAAACCATCTAGAATTTCTTAACATTCTATCCAGCCTTTCCCACATGGAACCCCTCCTCCAAGTGAAATCTGGACTTTGGTAACCCAATTCAAATAAGGCAACACCAGAAAGAAAGTCATTGAATCTATTCATGGCTCATAATAAAGGAGGCCTTCCACCTCTTCTTTCACCAGGAGATGAAACACAATTAAAATCCCCACTAGAATCCAGAAGGAGTTAACAAATTGCCCAATTTGTATTAAATCATACCATAAAGTAGTTTGATTATTAGCAATGCTACTAACATAGATAAAAGTGGCATATCCAACTTGAGCTCCAATAGAGAATTGAATATGAATGAATTGAGAATGATTTTGCATCATAGCCCACTGAAGTTCAGCTCTAGCAAAGAGCTAAATCTTGTTATTAGAATTAGCAAAATGAGTGAATTTGGAAAATTTTTTGAGAATTTCATGGGAATGCTTAGTGACCATGGGTTCTAAAATAGCAAAACACCAAACTTTATGAATTCTAACAAGATGTATTAATCTCTTAAGAGAGGAGGGGTGAGCAATACCCCTAATATTCCAACATAAGAACTTAAGAATTGAGAAAGGTCCTCCCCTTCCCCCTACTCCTAGGTGTTCCACAAGAGCATTGGAGGGTCCATCCAAAGGCTGTTTAACATCCAACCTACCTTTCTTTTTTCCTATTTCTTTTCCAGAACCTGCCATTCATCAGTTAAAACATCTATTAAAAAGTTGAGTGTAGGATCATCAATTCTAATTGGATGGATATTTAATAAGTTGTCATCTGGTATTGCAGTTTCCATCAATCTATTATCAGTGGGACTGTCATTATTTTCCATCAGATCACCAACTGTACAATTAGGTAGGTCAGTTATAGTAGCAATAGCTTATGGTTCTAAAGCTACAGCACTAGCCCTTCTTGCCCCTTTATATTCCGCTACCTCTAAAGGCCTAGAAGCAGTAGCCTTGTCTACTAAAGTCTTCTTTTTAGAAGGAGGATGAAGTCTATAACACTTCTCCAAGTTATGGCCAAAAATTTTACAATGTTGACAACATATAAGTTTTTGCTCCACCATAATCTTCTACCAAAAACCTTCCTCTTCAGTTCCAATCCAAACCCTCTCAATATCTGAAAGTTTTATGTCCCTTTCTACAAGGACTCTAGCACCAGCAGGCCTTGCCATATTATAAGTTGGAGCATCAACTTTAAGAGGGCATCCAAGAACTCTACTAAAGCTAAAGAGCACATTTTGATGATAATATTATATGGGGAGATTAGGGAATTTAAATCACATAGGAACAATTGGGGGTTCCTCAGTTGGATCGAACCTAGATGTCCACTTCATTAATTTCATATGGACTCCATTAATAATTAAGGTTTGTTTAGCAAAAACTCTAGCATAATCTTCTTCAATGAAGAAAGTAATTAACAGATGCCTGCCACCTAATAACCCCAACCTCCATAAGAATTTAAGCTTTAACTCATCAAAATACCTCCTTACCAAATCCATCTTAGGATGTTCATACTAGAATTTTCCTATTAAAGTAAACTTGATAGATGCATTGAGATCTTGAATGAGATCTAATTTCTTGTGTAGAGAAAAGGATGGCAGGTTCCCCTTCCTTCATCCCTAAGGGATTGACATAAGGAACTCCTCTCCCTGCAACAGCTTCATGTAGATTTTGTGGAAATACCAAATGTTCAAAGGATTTAGGGACCTCAACCCTACTTCCAACTACATTAGCAAAAGTGGCCTTTTTCCATTGGGCATTGGTTTCAACATCAATGGGACAAGCCATTGATAAAAAAATCAAAACAGACACCAAGGTTACAAAGCTGCTGTTGAAACAAGAAGCCAGCAAAATTCTAAATAGAAAAGCCAGCATAAAGCCAAAATAATCAGTTCACCAGGCTAGGAAAGCAATAGAATAGTAACCTGCTCAGCATGTGATAGCGACTTTTTATATGCCTAAAAATACAAGAATTTGACACCACTACTAGAAGATTTAAACCCTCGATAATGATGCCAAAAACTGCCAAAAACTTGATGCAACTTTAATATGCAAGAATTTATGAACCCAGATTTATATATTTATAATGATTTTGTAAAGTCACAATTTCAAATGCAAGTATACGTATCGCTCAAATAATACAGGGCTCTAGTGGAGTCCCGTTTATCGATCCCATAGGGAAATGGGTAAGAGGTCCTTAGTCAAATTCTAATCTACTACTATTAGTCTTTAGTTAGTAATGTCGATTAAAATGATGTTTTATTTAGTAACTACACCTAAATGCAAGTGTTAAATGTAAAGATAGTAACTATAACTAAATGCAAATATTAATTCTAAAGATAACCCTTTTTGGATGAATTGGTTTGGAAAATTTTGAGATATTAAAAACTACTATTTTTATGTAATGAATTGTGTAATGTAAAGGAATGAGATGCATTAACTATTGTATGTGCCAAATAGGAGCATTCCTGTTCTTTATTCTTTGGTCCAGGCATAAAGAAAATTGACTAATCCTATACTTGTTTACTGAATCCGTGGCTAGGATGAGAGGATACCGGCTCTCACTTC
>NW_018165000.1:132820-133422 GCF_001263595.1 Phalaenopsis equestris | reverse complement strand
TCTAAGAAACCTAAACTTTCTCCACACTTTTTCTAACATCCCTCTCACATAAATCCCTCTTTTTCTAACCTAAATTTGTTCTTTTAAAGGATAAGGACAAAGTTTGAAGTGTTGCCACAAGAATCCTTTCAAAAAGTGTCCAAATACGTTGGATTTCAACCCATAACCGTCCCGGGCGCCGTCGGCGGTCTCGAGGGCGCTGTCGGCGAGGTTCTCAAGGGCGCTGTCGGCGAGTTTTTCTGTCATTTATTGGTCTTCTCAGGTAAATATTACCGTCGGCGCCATTTTGGCGACGTCGGCGGGCAGATTGCGCAGTTCCATCGTTTCGCTCCATTTGGCTCCGTTTTAGCTCCGTTTCGCCCCATTTCAATTGCGTTGTGTTCCTAACAGATAGCCCTACAAAATAAGCATGAAAACAATCTTCCTTTAAAGTTTAATCTCATTCAAAAGTATGCAAGAAGTGTAAAATAGATTAAGCATCCAAAGACTTATTGAAAGGTGACAGGGCAAAATATCATTTCTTGCTCGTTTTTGCTCTAAATTGCACCGTTTTTGTATATTTTTGCTCCAATGACCATAATTCATCATACCTGCAACAAAAA
>NW_018165000.1:130433-132000 GCF_001263595.1 Phalaenopsis equestris | reverse complement strand
TTTTTTAAAATATTTAAATTGAGAACATCTAATAGTTAATCTTTTTCTTCACTCCCCAAAACTTGCATTTTTAAATATTTTACAATTTAATTCCATAAAATGTAGCAAAAAGAAAAAGTAATTGGATCTACTAGCTACTGTAACATCCTATCAAATTTATATACATGCAAAATCAGGATGGAATGACTACAGGAGTAAGTAAATTAAGCCTAAAACAAGGTTGCAATAATATTAAACTAAAAGGAAGTATATTCAATTTAAAATTTCATTTTTCTTCCTACTCCCAAACTTGATTTTTAGCATGTATAACATTTAGTGCAGAAATTATAAGTAGGAAGAAAATTAGTTTAGAAATTCTATCTAACACAAATTTCTATCAAAAACATCTACAATTATTTATTAGGATAAAAAACATGTAGTAGAAAGTAAACCTAAACTAAACATGCCAGATAGAAATTAACTAAACAAAGTTCTAACTAGTATAACATGTATCAGAATTGAAATATAAAAATGTTCTTCAATTCTTATAAATTGTAACACAAAGACAAACATATAAATAAGATAAATGAGGTCAATTCTTCCTCCATCTCATCGCATCTCACTAACTTACTTCTAATTTCTAACGGAATCCATACACAAATATATTGGGTGCTTATAAATGATTTTATAAGACTTTATAGATTCTAGTCCCAAAGATAAGATTATCCAAGATATATTGGTTCTTGAGCACCAACACCAGACATCAACATATCTCAATAATTAAGCACCTCTAACATTTATAAGTACAGTGTAAAATCATCCATAAGTTACTCAACAAATAGGTTCGCAACTCCTATCAAATGAAAATAAAGTCCAAGAAAGCAAGTAACAAAATTGAGATGGAACTATCGCTGTAAAAATTCATAATGTCTTTTGTAAAACTCAAGTCCGGGTGAGACCTTCGGGTGAGACCCGAGTTGTGGTGGACTCGTCAATCCAACTACTACAAGAGAACATACAAGTCTAACTATAATAAGCTAATAAGAATTTAAGGAATCAGCCCCCTCATGACACACAAAAAGTAAATCAAACCACTTACAATCCAAACATCTACCAAACATCAAACAAATTAATCAATCCACACTAAACCAACCACAATACAACACTAACAATCATGACTCTTAAGCAAATTAAATCAAACCACACAGATAACTATGGGTTGTCTCCCATAAAGCGCTTAATTTAACGTCGCTAGCCCGACAAATGATTCCACCTGGATCAAAATTCCAATTAAGTAATCCTTGATCAATAGCCCATTTTTTTCCAGATCCAAGGATTCCTACAATGTCCTCAAATTTAATTTTTTCTTTCAGCTCTTCCTTTTCATATTGATTCATATCCTTGTTCCTCATATTTCTTTATAGATCCAATATTCTTCTAGTAATTTTTTCAATTTGCATATTAATATCATCCTTGAAATTTATAAGAAATGGATCTTTATATGATACTTCATGATCTCCCAAATTTTGGATCAAGTTCTCTTTAGATAATTCAGATTCTAGATCAATATCTTCTATGTTACTCTTCT
>NW_018165000.1:128651-129986 GCF_001263595.1 Phalaenopsis equestris | reverse complement strand
GTTAACTTACTCTCAAAACTTTCTTGGAAATGGTTTTTACTTAGATAATTAATTTCATCCATCCGAAAATAATCATCATCATTTCTCTCAGCTGGATATTTCATAGCCTTTAAAATATCAAAAGTGGTTTCATGGTCATTAATATTCATAGTTAACTTTCCTTTTTGCACATTTATCATAGCTTGTCCAATAATAAGAAAATGTCTCCCCAAAATAATGGGATATTCTTTATCTTTCTCCATTTCTAATACAATAAATTCCATAGGAAAGATAAATTTATCCACTTTAACAAGCACATCTTCTATAGCCCTTTTTGGATAAATGATAGATCGATCAGCTAACAAAAGGGTTACGGTAGTGGGAGAAATATCGGTTAAACCTAACCTTCTAAATATAGATAGAGGCATCGCATTAATGTTCGATCCTAAATCACATAAAGCCTTTCTACATAATCTTTTTCCAATTACACAAGGAATTGTAAAGCTACAATGATCTTTAAGTTTCTGAGGAAAATTTTTTTGAAGTATTGAAGTAGCACTCCTCACTTAGTGCAACTGTCTCGTAATCCCAAAATTTCCTTTTCTTATTTAATATCTCCTTCATAAATTTTGCTTAACTTGGCATCTGTTTCAAAGCTTCAGCGAAAGGAATATTTATCGTAATCTTCTTAAGTATGTCTATGAACCTTGAAAATTTTTTATCCAACTCATGTTGTCTAAGTCTTTGAGGAAATGGAGGTGGTGGTCTTTACAAACTGATTTTACTTGGAGATATTAATCTTTGCAGATCCTTAGAAACATGTTCTTTAGGTCTTTTAGTTTCCTTTGTTTCTATCACAACATTTTTCTCTTTTCTAACCACATCCTCTATCTCTCTTCCACTTTCTAATTGGACAGCTTCTACTTGTTCATTAGTGTTCTCTTTAGGGTTGATCTCAATGTTGCTAGGAAGTGTTCCTTGGGGTCTATTGCTAAGTGAATTAGCAATTTGTCCCAGTTGATTCTCTATATTTTTAATCGCAGCATTTTGACTTTGCAACTGGTTTCGCATTTGCAATACCACTTCTTCCATAGACATCTTCTTATTCTCAAATTGTTGATCATTGTTAGAGTCCGGTGGATATGAAGTTTTATAGTTTGTGTTCCCTTTACTATTCCAACTTCCATTAGGATTTGCATGATTATTTTCCCATTTTTGGTTTCCACTGTGAGTAGTATGACACCAGTTAAAATTAGGATAGTTCTTCCAACCTGGGTTGTAAAAGTTAGAATATGGGTTGTTTATGGTATTTAAAGCATCATATGATAAGTTAGAATTAATCATATGCCCTAATGA
>NW_018165000.1:111789-127134 GCF_001263595.1 Phalaenopsis equestris | reverse complement strand
ATTTATATATTTATAATGATTTTGTAAAGTCATAATTTTAAACGCAAGTATACGTATTGCTCAAGTAATATAGGGCTCTAGTGGAGTCCCGTTTATCGATCCCACAGGGAAGCGAGATAAGAGGTCCTTAGTCAAATCCTAGTCTACTACAATTAGTCCTTAGTCTGGAATGTCGATTAAAATGATGTTTTATCTAGAAAATACTCATAAATTCAAGTGTTAAATGTAAAGATAAAAACTATAACTAAATGCAAATATTAATTCTAAAGATAACCCTTTTTGGATGAATTGGTTTCGAGAATTTTTAGATATTAAAAACTACTGATCTTATGTAATGAATTGTATAATGTAAGGGAATGAGATGCATTAAATATTGTACGACATTTCCTTAGAAGTTTCTTAAGTCTTTCCCAGGCTTCGTATATTGATTTCCCTTCATACTGACAAAATGAGATAATATTTTTTCTAAGTCTAGCAGTCCTTGAAGGTGGAAAATACTTAGTTAGGAATTTTTGAGTTAACTCCTCCCAATTTTTAATAGAGCCAGGTGCTAATGAGTATAACCACATTTTAGCCTTATCCCTTAGTGAAAAAGAAAAAAACCTTGGTCTAACAACATCATCTGACATACCGTTATAAAAAAATATAACACAAAGTTCTATAAAATTTAATTAGTGTAAATAGGGATCCTCCAAAGGAATTCCTCCAAACTGATTGTTCTGCACCAGTTGGATAATCTCAGGATTTATTTCAAACAAGCCAGCTTCTACGACAGGGTTTTGTATACTTGAGTGAATTTCATCTGTCGTAGGATTTACGTAATCCCTCAATGAAGTATGATGATTTTCCAAGTTATTATGATTTTCGAAGTTATTATTTTGAAAGTTTTCCATTTCCATTTCCAGTTTTTCAAGTCCTCTTTGTATTTTTATTTTTTTTCTTTTTTTCAAACTCGGGATCAAAAGACACAAGTCCTGCAGATCCTTTATTTTGCATACACAACGCAACAAACAATACATTAACAATTAAACAAATAAAAGATGAAATATATTCAACACAACAAAACATTTTCACGAACACCTTATTTTTCACACAAACAGTTTTTTTCTTTTTCTTTTTTTTAACACTTTTTCATATAAAATCACTTTTCACAGTAAACAGTTTTTACGATACTACAGTTTTTCAAATCTAAGTCTAATTACTTCAATTAAAATTCTCCTAAAGTTCTTACCGAAGCTTCCCCGGCAACAGCGCCAAAAACTTGACAGCGACTTTTTATATACCTAAAAATACATAAATTTGACACCACTACTAGAAGACTTAAACCCTTGGTAATGACGCCAAAAACTTGATGCAACTTTTAATATGAAAGAATTTATGAACCCAGATTCATATATTTATAATGATTTTGTAAAGTCACAATTTCAAACGCAAGTATACGTATTGCTCAGTAATATAGGGCGCTAGTGGAGTCCCGTTTATCGATCCCACAGAGAAGTGAGGTAAGAGGTCCTTAGTCAAATTCTAATCTACTACTATTAGTCCTTAGTTAGGAATGTCGATTAAAATGATGTTTTATCTAGTAACTACTCCTAAATGCAAGTGTTAAACGTAAAGATAGTAACTATAACTAAATGAAAATATTAATTCTAAAGATAACCCTTTTTGGATGAATTGATTTGGAGAATTTTGAGATATTATCTGTCACCCTAGAATCTTCAATTTTTCGCCCAGTAATATATATATATATATTTATATATATATATATATATCCATATTTATTTGCACTCAGCCCCCACGAACTTCACCATCCATGAAATTTGAATGTGGTTCCACTTTGTTGAGAATTACACTGCCCTCTCGAGTCTTATTGTAATTATAATAAATTTTAATAATACAACGGGCCCTTATTGTAACGTAAAGGAAGTGTAAGTAAAAACCATCACATTTATAATCAAAACTTCATCTAGCATGCATCCCAATATCCTAAACATGAATCTTACTCATTAAAAAAGAAAAGTAAAAGGAAAATAATGGCATAATCTTCTCATGCCACTATTTTCTAATAAATAAGAAAGAGTAAGAATGATGCATCACAAAGCACAAAGAAAACACAACGGAAACTTTCTTTTCATCAAAGAAAATCTACTAGATAAGTGTTTACAAAATCATAAGGTAATGAAGAACACAATACTTAGCTTTTTCCCCTTGAAAGAAGGATAAAAATCTCTCCCACAAAGTCTCCCATTGATTCAGGCAATGCTAGTACATCTCCTTACTGATTCTCCCAAAAAAAAAAAAACAAAACCCCCCCCAAAAACCCCCCCGCCGATCCATGCCATGCTAGAACTTCTCCTTACAAATTCTCTCAAAATCCCATCTCCAATCTCTCCAAAAGGGTAGAAATCTACATTTCTACTCCTATTCTAAGAAACCTAAACTTTCTCCACAATTTTCCTAACATTCCTCTCACATAAATCCCTCTTTTTTCTAACCTAAATTCGTTCTTTTAAAGGATAGGGACGAAGTTTGAAGAGTTGCCACAAGAATCCTTTCAAAAAGTGTCCAAATACGTTGAATTTCGACCCATAACCGTCTCGGGCACCGTCGGCGGGCTCGAGGGAGCTGTCGGCGAGTTTTCTATCATTTATCGGTCTTCTCGGGTAAATCTCACCATCGGTGCCATTTTGGAGCCGTCGGCGGGGAGACTGCGCAGCTCCACCATTTGGCTCCGTTTTAGCTCTGATTTGTCTCGTTTCAGTCGTGTTTTTCTCCTAACAGATATACCTACAAAATAAGCATGAAAAAAACATTTCTTTAAAGTGTAATTTCATTTAAAAACATGTGAGAAATGTAAATTAGATTAAGCATAGAAAGACATATCGAAATATGACAAGTAAGAATTTTCTTTCTTGCTCGTTTTTACTTCAAATTGCACCATTTTTGCTTCATTTTCTCCAAAAGTTCATTTCTTGTACCTGCCAATGACCATAATTCATCATACTTGTGAAAAAACATCAAAAATATCCTTCTTTAAAGTGCAATATCATCAAAATCATTGTAAAAAGGTATGAAAATCTCAACATATTTTCCTTCGGTCAGCATGCTTCTCAAGGTAAAAATGGAACAGTAACAAAAAATCAAAAGTTTGTTGCCTAGGAAAATCCCAACCAAAAGGGAACATCCAAATAGCCTTCTAATCCAGCACCACTTCTTGAAGCAGCAACCAGCACCTCCACCCAACTCCACAGCGCCGCCAAGAAGAGCCATCAGTGCCCAAACCCTAGCAGAGCGAGCAAAACTTGGTCCAGCTGCCACCATCTTGATATATATATATATATTTATATATCTTATATGTTGACATTAATATTAAATATACACATGTATAAACATTAATACATGCAAATATGCATGTTTCTCCCATCCTTTTTATCATTATTATTTTATAATTTTTGGGTAGAAAAATTAAAAAGGTTAAGTGAGTGTTAAAGTGGTTAATTGAGTTAGCTGGACTAACTAAAGAGTTAATTAGGCTAATTAACAGGTTAATTGAATTTTAATTGTTTAATTAGATGATTAAAATTTTAATTAAACATTTAATGATTTATATGGATGATTAGTAATTTAATTAGGTTGATTAACAATTGACCTTAATTTTTTATTGTCATGTAAAGGTATTTAAGAGATAATTATGTTTTATTAAGTGGCTAATTAATGGATTAGAGGAGGTTTAGCCTGACAAAGGGTTCAGATGGGTAATTAGTAAAAGATTAGATGTTAATTAGTGTTTCTTAGAGAGATTGGGATTCAGCCATGGGTATTTATAAGTGATTGGCAATATTTACGAGGTAATTTAACCTAAATGGGCTTTGACTATGGGTTAATTAGTGTATCAATTAAATACATAATGTTAGTTAATTAATTAACAGATTAATTAGGTTGATTAAATGATTACTAATTGGATTATATAGTTGTTAATAAGGTTATAATTTTGGTTAGGTTAATTATAAGTTGTTAGCAATGTAATTTGGCATAAGAACTTTTGGCCTGGGAGGAAAACAAACAAGGTTTTATCAATTTTGTCAATTTTGGAGAGGAATCATGCAAATTACATAAGATAACATCACATAGATATATTATAATATAATTATAAAGTAAATCCTATTGGTATCTCATACAAAATATAACATTGGACATAGAGCACGTAAACATAAGGCAACTTAAAAGCTAAACTACAGAACATGCATAAGGACTTTCGATCGGACTATTTAAATGAGTATGTGTTAATTTTGATAAAACAAAGACCAGCAAACATAAAACAGTGTAATTGAAAACAATTCCCTCAAAAAATTCATGGAAATGTGAATCTTAAATTTTTAATATGGAAATAATCACTTATATAAAACATAAAAAACAAGAATTGTAAAAGCCCTATAATTTGGATGATATAAATTGCATAAATTTGAAAATTGTTTAAAATGGGAGGATTAAAAATAATTGAAACACAACTGAATAAAAAGCCCTCAAATCTAAATGATAGAACATGCATGAATTTGAAGACTTCTAAATTTTTAATGGTGAATTTTGAAATTAATTGCATGACGACATTATTATATATGATTTACTTTGAATTTTAATGGAGAAATGTGTGTTATACTATGGGTTTTTGTTATGGAATATGATACTTGAGGATCCTCCTAACTCTCTTTCCTTGCTCCTTGAATTTCTCGTACTTTCCATTTCATGCCTTCTTAGTTTTTCATTGCATTGTCTCAAATTTTGTTGGCTTGAAGGAGAGGAAATGAAAGGAGATAGTAGTACGAGAATGAGAAAGGGAGAGAGAGAGAGAGAGAGAGAGAGAGAATGGTGTGAGTGTGAGAGAGGAAGAAACTAGGGAAATAAATTAATGGAGAATGTAAGTTGTTGGGGAAGTCTTCGACTGATTATGAAGATAATGGGGGAGAGAAAGTGGGGGAAAGTGGTTACATGTAGAGAGGGGCGGCTACGAGTAAGGAGGAAGTTGGATATTTAAAATGTGAGGCAAGGATTAAAATAAAATAGAGGGAAAGATGGTTAATTACTACTAGAGTAATTTGGACTAATAAAATTTAAGCAGCAGGATGGATGATGTGGCAAAAAAATGGTGGTCATATGATAGATTAGATGGAGGGTTTAGATTGAGGACATGGGTGTAAATTTGAGCAATGAAGGGAGAAAACTTGTAACTTGGAGTAGAAAATTAGGAAAAATTAAATTTATATGCCATTTGCAAGAGGACAAGAGAATAATTCCAATGGTCCAAACTATTTCAAAAATTAAACCTCGATAACAATATATGACTTTTCAAAGTAGGTCCCACCTCTAAAAGAGAGAAAATGGTCAATTTTGACAAAAACTTTTTATTAGATTTTATTTATCCAACTTTAATTGAAGACCGAATTTGATTTCAAGCCTTTTTGAATGAGTTATCATCAAATTATTATTTTATTATCGAAATTATCACTTTTACTCTTCAAATTATTGTTTGCTCAAAAGGTAACCAAATTTGGGTCAGAATTGAGCACGGAACTAGTTTGAAAGATTTTGACGATACAGACACAATGGTGAAGTATGATTTTCAAAAATGATGAATTTTAGCTATGTTTTTATGTAGGACCATTTCACATTCATAGAAACCCTAAGTGCACAATTTTACGTAAAACGGTGTCCAATGACCACCAAACTCGTTTGTGATTTTAATATATAAACATGCAACTTATAGAGTGTTATTTGGATCATGATATTGAATTGTAAATAAAATACAATTATTTTAGGGTTTTCGATGACAATCGTCGTGCATGGAAAGTTGACTTGAAGAATTTCACATCAAATAATTCCAATTGATCATCAAATTGATTCACAAGGCCTTTATTAGTAATAATAAGTCTCATAAAACTTTCAAAATGAAATTTTGAGCCTTAGAATAACCTTAAAATATAATATAACAATCTCAGGATTTTGGTGGAAATCAAGGTCAAGTGACGTTCGGTTTTAAGCATAAGCCAAGAAAATTGGGCTTAACAAAAAATGAGGTCAAAAGTACCCAGACGGGGTCGGATTTGGGAGCAGAGGGACTCGTTTGAAAGATTTTGACATAGGGACATAATGGCAAGTCTGTTTAAAAATGACTCTTTGAAAATTTTTACGTAAAACTATTTTTCATTCATGAGAACCCTAGGTGCACAATTTTACATAAAATAAAGGTTTCTAATGGCAACCAAATTTGTTTGCATGATTTTCATATGTGAATATGAAGATCATTAAAGTTACAAAGTGTAATTTGAATCACTATATCGATCTATGGAAGAAAATAATATTTTTTTGTGTTTATGATGATAATTGTATGTTATGCATAAAAATTTGACTTGATGACTTTTACATAAAAACTATTTCAAATGATTGTCAAACTTGTTTGCACAATATTTATAAGTGATAATAAGACTCACGCAACTTTTAGGAAGAGGTTTGAGTCTTACAATAACCTTGGAAGAGAAAATAATAATTTTAAGGCTTAAGAGATTATGAATGATTTTAGGGTTGTCTCTGAGTTTGGTTAAAATTGCTTGTGTCTCATGATTATTTTGATTTCATTTTAATTTTATTGTTAAAATTTTAATTTAATTAAGTTGAGGTTTGTTGAAGACCAAGCTTAAGTGAAATCTAGTTAAGCTTAAGCTAAGAAAGTAAGCTTGACCAAAAAAGAGGTAAGAAATTTATTCTTTAGAGACTGGGAAAATTGCTAAAGAAGTTACAGATCCGCGGAGTTCAAGTGCAAAGTTGAGCAATATTTGATGATCGAAGAGAAACTCATATGGAATTTAGTCAATTCTTTGTACTTGGGATATGTGTGGAGGGAAAGCAAAATAGAAAATATCTTATGGTAGATACATGCTAGAGTTACTTCAACGAAAAAATTTGGCGCATAAAATTCAAAAGTATGGGTACTTTGGGCAAACATTATTGAAGGATGTGGAAGATTTCCCTAAGAGGTGTGTACAATGCCAAAAATAATGCCCGACCACAAGATGAGCTGACCCAAAAGCTCCAACCAATCCAACTCTCAACATTTCACCGTCTGGGGGCTTGATATCCTGGGATTGTTTCCTCCATCAAAAGGCCAACACGAGTTTCTCTTCATCGTCATCAAATATTTTTTAAAATGGATCGAAGCCAAAATGCTTACCCAGATGACTGTGGACATCATCTGAAATTTCATCTGGACAAATATCATCTATCGAAATGGTATGTCTCTCGTCATCATCATTAACAGTGGAACAAAAATTACCAATAAGGTGTTAAGAGAATTCTGTCAAAGTCAGGTAATAAGCCTGAAGCTTGCACTGGTACATCAAACGAGAATGAACGGCTAGGCAAAAGATGCTAAAAAGATAATTCTCAAATAGCTAAGAATGAAAGCTGAAGGAGCAAATTGAAATTGGGTTGGCATTCTTCTTCAGTTCACTGGGCGATCCAAACAACCCATTCAACAGTGACCGAACATACTCTCTACATGTTCTCTCACAGAATGGAAGAATGTGTTGATTGAGTAACTACCATAGCTAAAAGGGTTATAGCCTCAGCATTCAATGAAGAAAATCTAACAAATTAGCAGGAGGTTGATACACCAAAATATACTATTTTAAGTACCTATTTTATGTTTATTTTTAGTGATATTACACTTTAAAGAAGGATATTTTTGTGTTTTTATTGCAGGTACATCATTTTTAGGCATTTGGAGTAAAAATGGCAAAAAGG
Organism: Phalaenopsis equestris; assembly: GCF_001263595.1. NCBI lineage: Eukaryota > Viridiplantae > Streptophyta > Magnoliopsida > Asparagales > Orchidaceae > Phalaenopsis > Phalaenopsis equestris. The sequence continues at coordinate 119,340 of NW_018165000.1, read as the reverse complement.
ACGAAATTTGGAGGAAAAAGAGCAAATATTGGATTCTGGCATGATACGCCAAAATCTAGAGAGCTGTTGCATGATGCGTTAAGCATGACTTTTTCAAATTAAGACGGTTTGAGACGAATTTTGTGCAAATTTTCAATAGGACATTAGTTCTACACACCTCTTGGAGTAATTTAATGCATCTAGACACTTTCGAAGGTTCTTTTATAAAGAGATATGACTCTTGCATCAAATGACACACTATTTAAATTCAAAATAGTTGACTTTTGGAGGGAATTTTGAATTCTTTTCCAAAGGAGTGTCGGCACTATTTTGGATGTGGAGTTGCCTGTTGGAAGCTGCCGGTCACCTGAATTGAAATCCCTTCTCCCACTTTGAAAGGACATTTAATTTACATATATATATATATATAAGTTTAGAAAAATATGAAATCAAACTGACCCCATATCTTTCATAATTTAAATGATAGAGCACTATATCTCAAACTATGTATCTATCCTGAGAGATAAATACAAAACTTGAGGATGAGGCTCGATCAAATAAACTAAGAACTATATGACATCTGTTTGGTCTGCAAAATCATTTTTATTTGCTGACAAGTTTCCCTGTTTAATACGAAAAATTAAATAGGGTTTATATTAAGTTGAGTTCGGAAAAGTTTCCTATAGTTTCCTATAGGAAAGTTTCCTATAGGGCAAGCCCTTATAGTTAATTACATCTTAAATGACCGAAGTCAATTAAGAAAACTCTCTATAAAAATTAGGAAATATTATCTTCAAATAATTTAAAGGGATAGGACCTTTCAACGAAATCGAACAAAGAGGTGTGAAGCGGGAATGGTTCAAATTTGGAACATTTTATTGTAGAATCCAAAGGAGGAAGAACTAGGGGATGTCATAGATCTCAAGGAGAACCTCGGTGACTTCCCAAGCTATCCTATTGTTTAGCTTCAGTTTTGGTCAGAAATTATTTAAATATTTCATCTTGCCAATTTTATTTGTTTAGGGCTTACATTTATGTGAAACGATCACACAAATAGCCTGAAAGATGTGAGGGTTTAAGTCGTGACGAACATGACAATCTCAGAATCCTAAGACAAGTTAGGGCTTAGATTGTACAACAGAGTTGTACAAAGGCCTAAAGATAGAGTGAGAATTTATGTTGCATAAGCAGACAACCTCGCAATCCTGTGGTTTGTTGTTTAATTCTATGGAAAGAATGGTTTAGCTGATGTAGACAGGTTTTGCTGTTGAAGATGGTCGTGCTGCTCACCATGCTAGCTCTAAGCTCCTTGTCGTAACGAGTTTAAGTTTTTTAGTGTGTCAGGATATGATGTCAAATCAGACTTCCTTATGGTTGTAGTTCCTTAAATATTATGGGGCATATTAAAGTTGATTAAAGTGACATCGGTTAGGATTCTACGGTTCCCTCGTTTTGGTACCACTATTTTCTATTAGATTCACTTAGTCCAAATGAAATTACTAAACTCAACTTAATGAGTTTCATACTTGCATTTAAATTGTGGGAAGTTTTGTTAGCAACCGTAGGTTACCTCCTTGGATGGATTCTCGATCATCCAATAGAGGCGTCTTAATTTAATTGCAATTGTTTTGTGATGTTTGTGATTAAATTTTGAGTTATCTAATATTTTGAATGTCATGGTGGTGAATTTTATCTTGTTCGATTTTAATTTTGGTTTTGGTTTTACGGCTATCCTAACAGTTTTGATTTTCATCCAGGGTGACATCGTTGTTTAACATGCAAACTTGAGACAAGAAGTACAAAATGGTAAATGCAATAATTTAAAAGCATACTTGTCCCTTTCTCAGCATTCCTACTGAAAGATTTTAGTGGATGATTTTCTAGAACAAAATATAGCAAGTTCAATTTGTCCTTTAAAATATCCAAGAGATTCTAAAGTGTTCGGATGAGGTCCCTAAACCGCTTTAAAAATCCCTTGAAACATTCCAAGTCCACTTTGAATTTATCAAATTATTCTATTAATCATCCCAAGATCGAATTAAAACTTAATTACCTCAAGAATAAGAAAATCGAATAGTCACTTAAAATTTCATTTTGATAGTTAGGTGAGTGGATGCCCCAAAGGGCAAATTCTGCGTTATTAAGGACTTTAACACCTCAAATTAAAGTAGGGCATGTTTGAAAATATTTATTAATTAACTGTGTTCATCTTTTCTAATCCCGATTAAGACAATTTCACATATCAAGCCTAATTCATTGTTAGACCTCTTTTAACTTCAATTTTCAAAGTGATTTTAAAACAATTTCAATGTTGAATTAGAATTTCCATCAAAATCAGATTTAGCGATCACCCACCAACTAATAGGCTTTAAATGATTGAGTTATTATCTTTCTAATTCAAGCCCAATACTTTAGGATCTTCTAATTGAATTGACCTCCAAATTATAATAATTAATAGAATTACAATTTTATTTTTATCATGAGACAGGTGACAAGTTGGTTTCTACCTTTTAACCGATTATATTTCAATCATCCAAAAAGTTTATTATAATCAATAATTTTACTCATTTTTTCTTTGATTAATCCTAAAAATTAATTAAGATATTAAAATTAAAAAATTACCATTTTGCCTATAACTTATCAAATGAAATTCAGGTGACTCACAAAATAAGCTTGAAGAAAACACAAGGAAATACAGAGAAATCTCGAAGGAAATAATAAATGAACAATCAAAAGCCAAAGTGGACTGTAAGCATTCAAGTTCGGGTGGGCTCAGAAACTATATATATATATATATATATATATATATTGGGGGAAAGGAAAGGAGCATATGTGGCTCTCTACATGTATGTTAAACATGGGAATACAAAACAAGGAGATAAACCAGGTTCCTCCAAAAAGAAAAAGCAAAAATCTAAGACAAGGATCAACCTATTGAGGAACCCTTTCCAACAAAGCAAAAACTAAGTATACCAAAATTACATGTATAACCCCCAAGCTAACTAACAGAGATTGTGAATGAGGTGCACAACAACTGTAAACTGTAGATGACCAGCAAAAACCCAATGAACTTCTGATTTGCAAACCAACATTCAGTTCTACAATTTTAGATAAGGTATCTGAAGTTTTCCCCCCTTAAGTAATAGATGGAGGGGGAGGGAGGGGGAGGGAAGGGGAGGTGGAGACCTCAGTATGATTTGAGTTAGCACCCTCCAAAGCCTGAAAGTTAGCAAGCCTCTTAGCTTCCCTATAAAGAAAGGAGAATTGAATCTTAATCAAGGCTGAGGTTCTTTATCTTGTGAATCCACTGGTTTATGTGTCAAGGGGATGAAGAGTTTTCAGTCAACAGCTCCACCAAGAGGGAAGAGTCCACTTCAGCTATGATCCACTTCCATTGGTTTTTAGTGCTGACTGGCGTCTCAAACTGAGTTTTCAGTCAACAGCTTAGGGAATTTCTTCCAACTTATCAGCTTGTTTAAATATGCCATATAGTTAGACACCACAGAAGCAGTATTTGTTCCACTGTCCTCATGCTTCACCTTGTTTCTGGCATTCCAAAGGAACTAGGCAACAATGAATGGAAAGGGCATAAGGTTTATCTCCTGCCAGTCCTTTAGACAGTCTTTTATGTTACCCCATCCAATATTGATCAGGTTAAGATTCATGTAAGAGGTCAAGCTGTTCCAAATATCCCTAGCAAATCTGCACCTGAAAAACAGATGGTCACTGGATTCCTGTTCAAGCTTGCAGAGATGACATCTTGATGGGCCTTTCAAACCTTTCAGTTTCAGAATATCATCTGTTGGAATTAAGTCATTTAGGACTCTCCATGAAAAGAACAACATAAAAGGAGTTAAATATTTCTGGCAAGAGAAAATATTCCACTGGCATTGGTCCCAACTGAATAAGTTGTTCTGAATATCCTTTGAAAGGCTTGACCTAGTCTTGTTAATGAGATGAAGTTAATCTTTTTTATTTCTGTCAAATTGGATTGTTAAAATGATTCTAGTAGATGGTTCCTTCAGAAAGTTTTTCAAAGTGTCCTCAGACTAAACATTGCCATACCTGTTGTCTTTAACCTGTAAATCCTCCTCCTTTTCTTCCTGCAGAGGCTCCAAATGTTTATAGAGCACCATTTATCCTTCCAAAAGTTGATTTCTGCATGGCCCAGCTCCCAAATGAGAAATTTGTCAATGTCTTCCCTAACCTTAAGCATCTGGATCCATGTCCTGGAGTCCCCCAGCTTCTTAGTTACTTCCCCAGGATGATCAAATTTGTAGTATTTGGCCTACATGAACTTAGCCCATAAGCTTTCATTTTGTCTGAAATGATTCCAAAGTTTACACATGCTAATTTGTTGCATATGGTGTAATCCTTTACAAACCAAACCACTAGCTTCATATGGTTTAGCCACTCTTTGCCAACTTGCCCAGGCCATTTGTTTCATGTTCACAGCCCAAAGGAATCTGTTGAAGGTTCTTTTCAGCATCAAGGTGGTACTTCTTTTCTATACATACATATATATATATATATATACTCGAGAGACTTCGAAGGCTACTATCAGTCACCCGTATGTATAGAGCCTGACATTCAACTATAAGGGTATCCTACTATACCAACTTAGGAGAGTACTCCTTAGCCCAGTACCAGTAATTGACAAGTGGACAATCGACCCTTTATTAAAAAAAATTATATTTTAGCATGCATATAGATTTCAAGCATACAAGATAAAGTAGTATCAATTTTGTAGTTAAAATACTTTTGCAAATATAGTATCTGCTCTTATTGTATTTGTTCTTATCAATTTTATGGAAATATGATCGTCCATGAGTCGATCACACCGGAGGGCATGGGACCGCCAACAACCTAAGAGGACAAGGATGTCCCGCTAGTCTTATGTCGGTGAATAATATTCTCATCATACGGTTCACCGGGTCCGATGTTGTAGGATGAAACATTATTCTGCTCTACCACCGGCGTGCCTTTGTCATCATCGCCCTTACCCCAAAATGAACTGTCAAACTTATAGCTTTGCTTGATGGTTCACATATAGCAAAAGGCTATGTGTGAACTTATGCTTCGAGCATAAGCACATAAATCAACCAAGAAGCAAGAAAGAAAAGAAAAAAAAAGGTGTGAGAGAGAGGAGAGAACAATCCACCTGAAAGAACGAAAATGTGAAAAGGTTAATCGGCCCTCAAAACAGCGTTTAAAACGATCGATGAAAATACCCAAAAATGCAGCCCAACGATCTGCGAATCAACCCGAAAGGGTATCATTTTCCTCAATTCGACATATGTATCAACCCAAAAGGGATATCCTTTTCTAAATCCCATGGAGAGAGACCGCCAACCTCCAATTTATAAGCTACTTTGCATGTATCAACAACTTCAATAGAATCAAAAGAGAGTTTAATTTTCACAAGTGGGCTCAAGCTAACTATAGTCCCCAAATCCAATGCATAAAGCGGGGTCAAGCCAGCTACAACCCTCTCAAAAATACAATTGCAAAATTCGATTTCAACAAACCAAAAAGAGACAATTCACAGACTCTCAAAATTCTACTCGACCAGTTGAAGCAAAGATAAAGACAGGTTTCTAAAACTTTGACTTAATCAAACCAAAACAAAAACACCTCCAAAATTTTTAAGATTCCAAAGCTTAGGTTGAACAAACCAAGAAGAAAACCAACCGATTGCAACTATTATTATCAAGAGCCCAAAACAAATATTGTCGCAGCCTTCAAAATAAAGCAAAGGCAAACTTGTTGCAACTTTCAAAGGATCTAATTATCGAGCAAAGAATGAAGTTTCAAATCTTTTCCAAATATATGCATCACCAAAACAATCTCGGAAAGCCCCAAAAACCGTAGCCCAAGTAGGCCAAGAAGGATCAAAAGAGGATTTGCATGTGTAATCATCCATTCTTGCGCATAAAAAAGAATCTGGAATTCAAACTCCAGTGAAGTAAAACTAAGGAAAATTTACATACGAACCCTACAATTCTCAAGTATTTACATATGTAGCACTCACATATATACCACCCCAATATTTGATAGTCCAAAAGAAATAACACGATCTCATGTATAGGTAAAATAGCGCATATGCGAGAGTTGAAATTTGGGTGTTAGTTGTGTAAAAATATAAATGAATTTTATGGTATATGCAAAACTTGGGAAGATCACTGTTTAGGTGTCAAATATGTAAATAAACATGAAGTTGGTGGTATGCATGTAGATCCTCTAAAATTAAACCATAGCACTATTTTATATAGTGCAAATATTTTAGGTGACATAAACGTAAACATATAAGAAATAGGTGGTGTGTATGTTAATCCTTAGCGAGTCTTGCCGGATCTTCCAATGCTGGAAACAAATGAATATTATTATTCCCGTTGAATTTATTATCAAGCCATTTTACTTGGCACACTACGAAGATACCGATACGAAGATACCGAGACTGACGTGGGAAGGCTGCCCAAAAGGTGGAAGAGTTTCCCATGCCGAGCACCGCTCAGGCGTGCTCCAGATTGGAGATCAAATTTGCATTGTACATCCATTTTATATAGCTTACACCATTGTATGAATATATGAACAAACTCAGATTTTTGCATGGTTTAAGATTTTCAAGCACACGCACATCTAAGTCAAAATTGACACTGTTCGGCAAGCTTCCAAATTCCTTTCCCGCTCATGAATGGTAATGCCCAAATTCCAAAATAAATCTGTAAGCTTTTCTCTTCTCAAATAATTTTTTTAATGCTAGCCTCTCTAGCCCCCCTCACATTTCCAGAAAATGGATTTTTAATTTAAGCAACGCACTCATATGTTCCAACTCCTCAATTCTATAACCATGTTTTATTCTTAACATCAAACTCATTTAGTTCTTGAAGTGACCTTAATTTCCCAATTCCAGGTGCACTAAGAAAAATGCATTCAGGGACAAATCCAAGTGCCGCAATAATCAACAACATAAAGTACTCATCAAGCTTTTCCAATAATAAAGAATAATAAGGGAATAAGTATTGTTCAAATTTCAGCCAAAATCGAGTTCAACAAATAGGGCAAAAATACAGTGTTCCAGCCAAAACGAGCCCAGCCTTATGCAAAACCAAGTCAAATCTCAAGCAACCAAGCCAAATCTCAAGCCAAAATCGAGACCATCAAAGAGGATAAAAAACAGAGTCATGACAGGTAAACCGAGCCCTGCAAGAGGGGCAAAAACAGAAAAATATTCAAGACAAAAATGCATCTCAAAAAGAGCTAAATCGAGCCCAATAAATGGGTCAAAATAGAGCTATAAAACTCATATCTTGTAAAGCCTTAAGCCTAAAAAATTTCTTGCACCCAGCATATGCTTCGAATAAGAACATGTAATAGAAAAAACAAATAAGTATAAATGAATTCCTAAAGCCAACATGTCTCAGCATTGAAATGAATTCCATCATTTACACGAACAAGAATATCAATAATAAAAAGTTTCAACATTTCATTTCTAGCATTTGTTCCAAATAAGCAAATATCATCGAAGAGCAACAACTAAGGCTTCCAAACTTCCATTTATCATGCATTTCA
>NW_018165000.1:108227-111750 GCF_001263595.1 Phalaenopsis equestris | reverse complement strand
AAGCACCCAATATTTTTATATTTTCACAAATAGGCCACCCAAATATTTAACATGCATCCAAAGTACCCTTATTTTGACTTAACAAGGTGGAATACACTTCTCAAGTATAGGCAACGTGACACATGTATAAAGAACTAAATGGCAAGTACGTAAGGAATTGAGATTTAGGTATTAGAAATGTGAATGCATAAGAATTTCGTGGGATGCATATTTAAATCAGAAGTAGACCAAGAGCTTTTCGTAGCTAGCAAATCCCAACAAACCTAACAAGAAAATGATACTTCGGTAGCCAATTAAGCATTAACGCAAGAATATGCCGAGTCTACAAACAAAAATACTGAGCAATCCCCAAAAATATTGAACAGTTAAGGGAGGAAGATGAAATTACCTTGTTTAAGGTTTTCTAAAACAAACACAAAACTTCAAAAGGACTCAAGCCACAGAAGATGAACAGAGCAAGTAAAATCGAACCAAGGAGATTAGAGGAAAATTTGGCAACACCTCCCCACTCTCCAAATTTCGGCCAGGCACTAAAACTCCCCCCAAATGGGGTTTATATAGCCACAAAGGAGAAGAAGAGCTCACTTAAACCTACCTACGTGAATCAAGGTTGAGGGAGGCGGGAGAAATGGTGTCAAATGCCGAGAGGAGCAGGCTAGAGTTCGGTGACGAGATCGCGTAGGTCGGCGACGGTAACGGGCGTCAGGGCTCAGGGGAGAAGATCTTGCATGCGTGTGACAGAGCAGATTTGGGAGCAGCCTGGTTAGGACAGAGAGGCACCCAGGTCGGTTCGCGAATGGGAAAATGCAGTGTGAACGAGGAGCGCTTTTTCGGTCAGGATAACTGAAAAAGAGATTGGGTAACCTGCACATAGTTTTTGACCATAAGAAGCAAGTGACGATATATGGTAGTTGGTTACGGCCAACAAACGGCGGTCGATAGTCACCACAGGAATTGACGATATTTCCGACGGACAAAAATGGAAAATATGAGACCCACTTGTCCACGTAATTTAGAAAAAAAAGAAAAAAACTTGCTGAAGCCGACCCAGCCCGATGTACGAGCCCGCGTCTATTCGAGTACCACGCATTTTAGAATGTCGAGGAAGACGATTCGAAAATACTCTCCGGTGGTTTTTCTTCTACGTTTTTGCCGCTTACTCTGCTAGGGTTTCACATTTCCCTCGTTCGCTAGCTTGGAAGCCGTGAGGCGATGGCGTTTGATGATCCGGAGCATGCGCAGGCCGAAGAGAGCTCAAGAACAGTATCAGAAGAGGCTGAGGAAACAGAGGTTAAACAACCAATGAAGTCAAAGAAGCAGAGGAAGAAGAAGGAGGCGAAGAGGATGAAGGAGGGCATTGAAGAGGAAAACTTGTCTTGGTAATTGTCATTGTTTTATTCTGAAATTATTTTTAGGATATTGTGCGTTGTTATTTGTAGGTTATTTGTACGTTATTTTTAGTATATTATTTTGTTAATTATGTACGTCTCTCCGGCGCATTGGGAAAGTAATAAAATTCCCATTTTGTATATGCAACAAGTTCATGCTCTATTTAAACTCATTTATTATGTATATGCAGGGGTTCAGAGACCATCCTCTACGAGATATTATTGCCCACGTCACAGTGGAAGCTGTAGCTCGGGCAGAGGTCATTTTAATTCCAATTGTTAATAATAGGCATTGGACTCTACTTGTTGGGAACCAGAAGGACCGCAAGTGGAGATTCTATGACTCATTGCCTAATAAAATGCATTTGGGAGTCACACGTGACGTGGTAAAATTCTAAGCCTCATCTAAGTAACAACTGTTACATTCATATTTATTATTTCACTATTTTTAACAACCATTTGTATTACCAGATAAGACATCTTCATAAGGACGTCGGGAATGCTTTCCACAGTGACCCGAGTAAATGGGATGTTAGCACAGCTAGAGGAATTACCACACAAACTAATAGCGTCGACTGCGGTATATTTGTTTGTAAATATATGGAGACACTTGTACAGAAAGGCAAGATTAACTGGAAAGATTTTCAGGACTGACAGGCTAAGATGCCTCGGTTTAGGGTAGACATAGTATATGAAATATGCAGATATAGATTATTTGGAGAATAAATGTATTATTTGTTTGATATATTGGGTTTATGTGTAGAATAAATATATTTTCTGTTTATTTGGAGAAAACCTGAGAATAAATGTATTATCGAACAGATATATTGTTATTTTATGTAGGTTTATCTTACAGGGATAAGTTGTTTGATATATTATTGTTTTTGTATATATCTGTTTAAATGTATTATCTGTTTGATGCTTAAGTTATTTTGTTAGGTTATTCCTAGGATATTGTTGATGTATTGTTATCTTGTTAGGTTATTATCAGGGTATTCTGAGGTTATTCTCGGGGTATGCTTAGGTTATTCTCGGGGTATTATGAGGTTATTCTTAGGGTATTCTGAGGTTATTCTTACGGTATTCTCAGGTTATTCTCGAGTTATTCTCAGGTTATTGTCAGGGTATTCTCAGGGTATTCTCAGGTTATTCTCAGGTTATTCCCGGGGTATTCTTAGGTTATTCACCGGGTATCCTCAGGTTATTCTTGGGTATTCCCGGGGTATTCTTAGGTTACCGGGGTATTCTTAGGTTATTCACCGGGTATCCTCAGGTTATTCTTGGGTATTCTCAAGTTATTCTCAGGGTATTAACAGGTTATTCTCAAGTTATTCTCAGGGTATTCTCAGGTTATTCTCAGGTTATTCCCGGGGTATTCTTAGGTTATTCACCGGGTATTCTCAGGTTATTCACTGGGTATTCTCAGGGTATTCTCAGGTTATTCCCGGGGTATTCTTAGGTTATTCTTAGGTTATTCACCGGGTATTCTTAGGTTATTCTCGGGGTATTAACAGGTTATTCTCGGGGTATTCTTAGGTTATTCTCTGGTTATTCTCGGCGTATTAACAGGATATTACCGGTGTATTCTTTGGTTATTCACCGGGTATTCCCAGGTTATTGTCGGGGTATTAACAGGTTATTCCCGGGGTATTCTTAGGTTATTCACCGGGTATTCTCAGGTTATTCTCTGGGTATTCTTAGGTTATTCTCCGGTTATTCTCCGGGTATTAACAGGATATTCCCGGGGTATTCTTAGGTTATTCACCGGGTATTCTCAGGTTATTCTCTGGGTATTCTTAGGTTATTCTCCGGTTATTCTCCGGGTTATTTTGTACTCAACAGACAGATAAATTACAAACCATAGTTATTTTGTACTTAACAGACAGATAAATTACAAACCATATATATCTACAACTTCCAATTGGAATAATGTTATATGAACTTGTACATTGATAAATTACAAACCATATGTACATGAGTCAAATGTGGGCATAACACGTTATAACATGTGAATTATATTGGGCACAGAGCATGTCGATGTGATAATTTCCTGACTCAGAGAGTTTGACGCCGCAAACGTATTTGGGTCGTAATTCCTGTGTGATTCTTGTGTCATATATGTTTCTTGATTTTTT
>NW_018165000.1:107304-107664 GCF_001263595.1 Phalaenopsis equestris | reverse complement strand
TGTCATTTCGAATTTCTTGCAACTGCAGGTGATGTCGCAATTAAGCCTATCAAATGTAACAAGCCAGGCTCTACTTGTGTCCTGATTATCCAAAACTCTAACATAGAATTCACATGGACTCTCAACTGAGGAATTGGCTGTCAATCCACATAACCCGTGAAGTAACTCTTCCTCAAACATAGAGTAGAGTTTCCAGGTATAATATGTTGCAGCTTGCCTCAACACTCGGCTTGTTCTAACTCTCGGTGTAATAACATTTTGAAAGCTTTTGAAGTCTTCATCCTTTTCGTTCCTTCTCCATGAATTCATAATATTTTCTAACCCCAGAAAGCAATCTGTTAGGGAACTAGGAACTAGTGG
>NW_018165000.1:105539-107168 GCF_001263595.1 Phalaenopsis equestris | reverse complement strand
AGTTATGACCAGTTATGTCTTATACGGTACAATGCATCTAGCCACATGTTGTTGTGCAGGTTTCCTTGCTAGATCATTAGATCCCAAGTAACTTCAAACTCATCTTCCAAATCACACTTGCTCATGCATTTATAAAATAGATTGTTAACGCTCTTATACGTCACACCGCAATGAACTTTTGACGAGAATTTCTTATAGACATGCCATTGGCATAATCTATGTCTTGTGAATGGAAGACAATCTGCAATAGCTCTTGCCATCGCTTGATCCTGATCTGTAAATATTGTAATTGGATGCTTATCATCATACGAATGAAGATTTTGAATAACCACTTGAACGATTCTATCGTCTCATCAGATAAAAAATCAACTCTGAATAGAACGTTTTGCTGATGGTGGTTAATTCCAACAAAAGGAGCACAACATAAATTATACTTATTCAAACGGTAGCTAGTGTCGAAAATGATGACATCTCCAAAACAATCATAATCTAGTCTGCAAGACCCATCACTCCAGAAAAAGCTTGTAAGTCTGCCCCTCATCATCACTTTGGAAATCTCATGCAAACATGCTATCTTCATTTTGGCGTTCCATGAATAATTGTAAGAGAGAGTTGGCATCGCCCTATTCAATTCTGCTTCTTTTATCCCTTTGAATGAAGTTGTATGCATCTTGTCTGGTGCACTTCAAGTTTTCAACACCACCAACCTCTGTAGCAAGGAAATTGAATGCATCGACTGCTCTAATCCCAGAATCTGTCATTGATCTTAGCAAATTTGCATTTAACTCGCTAATCTTCCGACTGGAACCTAGAAGGTGCTTGTCACCGGATTCCGCCAAGGGGTGGTTATGACTTTCAACAAATTTCTCTATGGTCCAGTTGCCATCAAGATCAATAGCATAGTGAACCATTGCTTGACAGCCAGTACGTGTATCCGCTTTTCTATACTTCACAGTAGTGGCTAGCTGAGATTTTCTTTTATGACGTGATTTTCCACAAATATAATCCTTCGACTTAATTTTCTTGAATTTAGCCCAATAAGTTGTGTGGTCCTTGCGTTCAGTAAAACCAACGTAATGTGCATAAGCACAATAATGTTTGTAAGCCTCTTCCTCATTACGGACAACAATATTAAGAAAGCTACGAGCAATTGGATCATTGCAATCTGTTTCTGCCCTAGATATCTATAAATTTAAAATATACAATAGAGATAGTCAGATAAATAACTCTAACCACAAGTTATTCTCGGGTTATTGAGTTTTTCTTCAATCAACCCGAAAATAAATAACCCTCAACACAAAATAATGATGAAATAACTTAACGACAATCAAAGATTCACACAAAATCTCACTTTTTTTAGAGATCTAGTGGGTTTATGCGCAGGTTATTCTTAGGTTATTGTTGGGTTATTCTCGGGTTATTGAGTTTTTCTTCTATCAACCCAAAAATAAATAACCTTAAATACAGAATAATGATGAAATAACCTAATGACAATCAAAGATTCAAACAAAATCTCACTTTTTTTAGAGATCTGGTGGGTTTATGTGCAGATTATTCTTAGGTTATTGTTGGGTTATTCTCGGGTTATTGAGTTTTTCTTCAATCAACCCGAAAATAAATAACCCTAAA
>NW_018165000.1:102776-105157 GCF_001263595.1 Phalaenopsis equestris | reverse complement strand
AATAATGATGAAATAACCTAACGACAATCGAAGATTCACACAAAATCTCCCTTTTCTTAGAGATCTGGTGGGTTTATGCGCAGGTTATTCCTAGGTTTTTTTTGGGTTACTCTCGGAAAAATGGAAAATGGTTGAAGTAAGCAAGAAATCTTACCTCCGTTTCAAAGACGTTGACATTCATTTCGTCATCCATGTGCTCAAACTCTTCATTAAGAGAGAAATCTAACTCCATCATAAATGCAGCGACCAAACCCTAGCTGAGACAAAAAAACCCTTTTTGAAAACTTTTTAAAAACTTCTTTTCTACTGAATAATGCAGAATAGAAGTTTCTGAGGGAATAATACGCCAAAAAGAGGCGGGAATACGCCAAAAAGGCGAGATTATACGTAACATTTAGCACGTCGGGTTGGGCTGGGCTTAACGTGAAATTTTTCCTTTATCATGACGTGTAAATATGGGTTCCACAAGACCAGATGGCGTGTTTTGCTTGGATAGCAGACGTAGCGCACCCTACGGGGACCTGAGGGAAATATTCGGCGTGAACGAGAGCTTAGGTTTAGGGATTTAGCACTTAGGGATTTATGTGAAAGAAGGATTTTTTTTTTGTTTTATAAATTTTTAATATTCAAAATTCTCCAATTTGTGCGTGTATGAAACCACATCAAAATAAATGTCATTTGTAGGTAATTTTGATGTTTTGGATGCATCTACACGATCCATTTCGTCATACGGGGTCGTTCAGACAACTTCGTCGACGATCGGGTCAAAAAAGCATCAAAATTTGATTTTCATCAAAATTTTTGTTCGAGCTTAATTGATTGATCAAGATTGTGTGGATGATTGTCATGAGATGTTTAGAAAAGATTTGGAGTGATTTTGAATTGATTTGAAACAATTTGAGGAATTTTGACATCTAGTCAAATTTGGGGATGTTGGTTAAACTTGGGTCTAGTTTCGGCTAAGGTTGGGATACTTCTAAATTGATGTTTGAGAATGGTCTACAGGAATGTCATGAAGAGTTTTCAACATCAATTGGGTGTCAATTTTTGGGTTAGGGAAATCAACTTGGTGAAATTTGGAGACAGCCAATTTGGGATTTGAGGATTTTTGGACTTGGGTCAAAATTAAATGAAATTGAAGCTTCACCAAGGCAAATTGAACATTTAATTTGGTGTGTAGGAATTTTATGAAGAGTTTAGGATTTAAATTGGGGCAAATTTAGTAGGCTATGGGATTCAATTTAGTGGGATTAAGTCATAGGGTCAAAATTTGGGGTCTGACTTAGATCAAAATTGAGCTCAAAGCATTTGCCAATTAGGCTTGGATTTGGTTTAGATTGGTCATATGAAGGGTGAATTTGAGTTTGTGATTGAAATTGGGGGAAATTGGGACCAAATTGATGGACATTTGAGGTGAATTATTGATGAATTTGAGTTTGTGATTGAAATTGGGGGAAATTGGGACCAAATTGATGGACATTTGAGGTGAGGCAATTTGGGGGTTTTCTTTAAAGGCAATTTGGGGGTTTTGGTCAAAATGGTAAAATTGGCCAAATTGGGTTTAATTGGAGGGTCCAATTAGGTTTTGGAGACATTTTTAGTAATTTTGGAGGTTTTGGGTGCCAAGGGTATTTTTGTAATTTTTGCAAATTTTACGGTATTTTGGTAATTTTGGAATTTTTGGGTGGTCTTGGGCAATTTGGATAATTTCAAATAATTTCAGATGATTTTTGAGCAAATTTGGATATTTTTGATGAATTTGAGGATTTTGGCCAAATTTAAGATTTTAGGGCATTTAGGTAATTTGGTAAACCAAGTTGGCCAAATTTAAGATTTCAAAAGGCCAAGTTGGGTATTTTTGGTAGAATTTGGAAGTCAACCACCATATGTGAGCTATGGACCAATGGAATCCCCATTTGGGTCCTCAATGTACTGGTCTTAGCTAAACCCTAGCCTAGGGCTGGTGGGTTTAAGGGGCCATCTACATGAGTCTCCCAAAAGAATAAAGGGATTAAAGTCAATAATTTTGGATTTAGGGTTGCGAGCGATTGTGGGTGAGAGAGAGTGTAAGTGAGTGAACTAGCTCTAGACCAAAGCTCTAGACCAACATTAAGGCCAGACCAACACACAGGGCTAACCCTAAGATCAAACAGTCCTATGGGGGCTCATCTTGAGTTTCTTCATACTGACCCCACTTACTAAGTTCTAGAGGTTAGGACCAACATGTGGAACTTCAAGTTGAGCAAGGAGAAGTTCAGAATTTCTAATTGTGAGGGTTCCTTTTCTAGTTTTCTGGGAATAGTCAATAGGAAAATATTATGGCTAGACCCTAGGCTACTAAAGAGGAAGAACTAAACCTCAACCAAAAGTGAGGTCAACAA